>NW_025946528.1:0-134608 GCF_000764305.2 Hyalella azteca
TTTTAAAATATCTCAATTTTAAGAGTTAAAAATATATATTTTTTCCTAATAATGAACATTATTTACAGAAAACATCGTACTTCTGTAACAAACTTCCCCATAAAATCATTATTCTTTTACCTCCAAATACAACCAAAAGTCAAGTTTGAAGGATCGAGGAATGCAAGGGCAAAATTGTTAATAAAACTTCCCGTCTGGTCTTTCAAATGCAACGAAAGTTGACTTAAATATCATACTGTATATCTAGATGCATACGCGAGAGTTAATTATATAGGGATATCAGTGTCGACGGAAATCCTGTACGTAGACGTACATAAATAAGATATTTCAGTTTGTCATATTGAAGATAGTCATTATAGCTTCCCTGTGGGAAGGAGCAAGCCTCTTCCAGGTAAGGATTCCTGCTTACGAAGGCAGTTAGGTGAAGGAGTTAGCTAAGGAGTTTACCGAGGCAGTTTACAAGGGTTCAATGTTAGCCCATAACTGCCACAGCCAACTTTCCTGGGATTTAATTGCAGGCAAATGGCAGAGCGCTTGCTAAGCTCCACTGAATCGTGCCGTAATTTTGTCCGCATAAATTAAGGGATGCGATCTCGTGGTCGCTCTCAGACTTAATTTAATCGCATGCATAAACAGCACAAGCGCTGTTGGCGGCACCGAGGTACAGGCTTGACTAGACTTCTTTTGGTGCTGCCCTGATAATGCAGTTCTGGTGCCACGATAATCCACTGAATTATACTAAGCTCCCACAGCTATTTGCAGGTAATAATTAAAATTATGCGTTTATTTTAACTATACTAACAGCTTGAAACCAAAAGATCAAGTATGATATAGTTTCCATTGAAATTTAACAACCTTTCAATTATTTCTCTCTGATCAAATATTTAGTCTAATGTTACAAAGTTTCATTCTGAGGTGCTTTTCAACATCGGATACTATTCTCTCATTTCAGAGTGTGGTTGGTAATTTCAGAATTTAGTTACTAATCTCTCCAAAGTAGAAAATTTTGTAGGTCTTACCATGAGCTCTCTATAGCCAATGAGAAAGCCATCCTGGATTCACTGATTTAAACACAAACTTCCGCCAACTTGCAAAGTTTGCTTGCCTCACAGAAGTAGCGTAGTTGCAAGACGAAAGCTGTAAATTTCTCCTAAAATATACAATAAACTTGAGAAAATCCGCAAAGCCCTTCTAACTTATTCAAGTTCCTGTTTGAAAAGCGGCTTGTTTTAAACCTACTGGAGGCGAGGTTTTCTCGAAATTTGCTAGAGCGAAAAGCTCGAGTTAGTCTTATTTTCTCAATGAAGTAGCGTGTCTATTGACATCAACCCTTCAATAGTACAGTTTGCGTTTATTCCTACCGTTGAAAATGATCAGTTATTTGTTTAGAAATACTTCTTCAGTACTCATTTACTACGCGAATGACTGTGTTGAAAGAAGCGCTGTTATTCGGATGGTGAAGATTAAAATAAAGAAAATCCTCGAGTCTTGAATGAAGTATTTCAATGAGAAATATGTTTCAAAACGATAAGTATGACAATTTTTATGAAAATTTTTGTCCTGTAAAATATGAAATTATTTAAGTTAAAGTAATTAAGTCCATTAAGAGATCAAGAGAAAACAAATTGGGCTTCAGTTCTTTCAGCAGCCAAGCGAGCAAAAACATACTTGTATTTTTCTACGGAGAATGCATGATGTATTCGTAGGTGCTCTTGATATTCAACATACAAATTGGACCAGCTTTTTAAAACTTTTCTTTTACAGACTGGCAGGAAATATAATTCTATGTCTTGTATGTACAATAGGCTTCTGGTAGTTCTTTTGTAAGAGGTTCGAGTTCTGGTATAGTTTGAAAGAGGTCCGAGTCATTATCCAAATGTACAGTTAATTTAGACTATCCCCGATAAATTTTCCATTGTTTTAGACAGAGAAAAATGAAATTTTCCAAAAGGCAAATCAGTTTTACTTGCTCGTATAGCATTAGTTTCAGCATCACTTTAGTGCAGACCTGCATGACACAATAGTACAGAAGAGTGTATTACGCCGTGCACAGTAGTACATAGTAGTGTGCAAAAGAGAAAACCCAGTACAGTGTACAGAATCGTGAACGATACAGTAAAATTTCGCGGGGTGCTCGGACACGCATGATTCGAATTTATAAGGTTAGCAAAAAATATTATGTGTGAGAGTTCATTCAGAATAAGGCTATGTGCAAAAGTTATTTTTTGTCGGGTCATCAAATATCATTGATTCGATGATTTAAGGCATCTCGGAACCTTCCTAACTTCTTGCAATTTTTAATTCTAAAATTTAACGGCTAACTGGTCAAATTTAATGTTTCTATAACTTTTTGCAAGAAATAGAAATATTAAATAAGACACTCCAGTCGGGACAGTGATGTATTTTTGCTGGAAAGATGGCCGTCAAATGATGTAGCTGGGCTCGCTGCAAGGAATTATCGAGTGTTCGATTGCTTTCGGAAATGGCCTCGATGTATGTGTTCAGCCTGGAATGACATAAAGGAAATAATGACATTTATGTCATGAAATTATGGTATTTCACCTACATCTATTGCGGCAAAAAAATTAACCTTTAGATTCCAACATACTTCGTAAGTAATTTAACATGTTCAATCTTAATCAGAGTTTGTACTTCTTGTTCGAGCAACGTTGTATTGGGCTAGGTTTTATTTTCATAAACAGTTATTCAATTCTGGCATCACATTATTATTCCAACATATCACATTGAATAGACACCATACGCATTTAAATCCCCGATCTTCACTGATGGGGAAGGCAGGCAGGATTACAATTGCTCGTTTAGAAATTCGTGCAGCTGCAGCTGGTGCGTATACTGTACGTGACTGTGACTGCAGTCGCTGTCACACAAAACTCACGATAATTGCCCAAGTTACTCCTACGTCTTAGAAAGTTTGTAACGCGAGAAACTTGACATGGAACGCACAGGGACTTTGTTGGAAAGTTTACTGAAATAAACTTGCAATTTTGGAACAAAATGCCTTAGACTCTGAAACAAACTGCTTCATCAGGCATCTGCAAATACTTTCATGTTACGAGAAATTCCTTCTCTGCTCAGCCATGCACTTCAAAGTTCCCTCTGTATCCAGTATAATTGTAATTAATTGGCTGAATTGCACTTATGCTACAAGTAACTCCTTATTGGACAGCATACTTTAAAGTGTACTGTTAAAGTTGAAAATAACTAATTAAATCACAGTTACCATTCGAGAAATCTAAGTTTTTACTTATTTCTCGCTTCTGAAGGTCTTAATATAATTTAAACAAAGCTTCCTATTTTGCTATGCCGCTTTTCGTTGATGTAATCATCATCAATACCACCAAGTGAGACGACAATACCTGTTTTTGCTTGTAGTATGAACTCCTATTAAATGTTTTCTTTGACTAAGTTCGATTAGTTGTTATTTATCTCATCAATGATGATGTAAACCCACATTTTATCGACGATATCATCGCCACTAATAACCCATTAACGTGTACCTTTTCATTGAAATTTTAGTTTCTTCTCTTTCAAATTCCATTTACTTGTACCATCATTAAAAAAAACAATTATATACTATTTTTCTCTCATAACGGCAATTTAAAAAATTTTATTTTACTTTTCATTATCATACATCATTAAATAAGATTTACTGTCTAAAAATAAGACTTTTTAGAATTGTGTGTTAAATTCTCCCCCTATTACTCTCGTCATTTAATCTTAATTTTCTTGAAGATTCCCTTACTTTGTTCCCCGTTCTCTCGTAATTTTCAATCTCATTACGATTTTTTCAGCTGATCTGAGTTTTATGGCCATCCAATTCCACGATCTCACACGCTGTGAATTAGCTGCACTTGCGTTGTGCGTCACTTTTAATTTTACTCTTTGAGCAAATTATTCGATTTATGCTATTCCGACCGAGATGAGAATGAGTATTGCTAATGGGAGTGACGTGCAGCGAAATGACAAACACTTTTTTAAACTTTTTAATAAGCGTCACCCAATGTGCGACAGTTCGTTTTATAACTGCATATTTTTTCATTACTTTTTGGCGGAGAATAAAAATAATATTTTCTACTCGAATGCTCGAGGATTCCTGTTTTTGTACAGGAAATTGTTTAAAAGCTTTTTCATATTTTTGCACCACGAATTTATTCAACCGTAATTTTTTCACATATATTCATATTTTTCAGCACAAGAATTTTCCGAACTCGAGAAAAAAATAGAAAAATATCAATTATTTCACTAAAAAAATGAGTTAAATTATAATAAGCGAATATTTTCGAGCATCAAAGGTGGAGGAAACGTTGCAAGAACTTTGTCATTTATATGATTTATGTAAAAGATAGTAATTTTCACTTCACTATTAAGTAATGTCGACATTACTTCACTTAACAGAAATTAAGTAAACCTCTATTAAGTATTGTCGACAAAAGATAGAATTTTTCACTTCACTTCTCCCAACTTGATTTTCTTCACAACTCAGTAATGACGTTGATAATCCTCCTAGCTTTAATTTTTTTCATATCCGGTGATTTTTTTAGATTTTGATATGGTAATTATTAATTTCGCAATCTCAAAACATGAATTTATAATCAATGACAGCCGGCTGTACTTTTCGCATATCATTTATAGAAATTTATTTCGAACGATAAAAGAAATTTATTTCGAACAATGATTCTAAGTTATCAAGTGTGTGATGACAGTGTCAGCATTACTACGGGAGTAGGAAAATTATATAAAAGCGATAAATTTTCGCGTAATCATACAAAATGACTTTACAAAAACTTTAATTTCCATGGCGCAGATATAATGTTAGTAACATTCGAAAAATTTGCTGATTTTAAGAGTAAATTATAGAAGTCGTCGTATAAAATGAGTTGTTATTGTTGAAATTTTTATATAATTATTATATAAAATAGTCGTCAGGGTGGCCCAGTGGTTAAAGTTCAGAGTAGCAAGATTGGCGCAGAGAGGCGCGGGTTCGATCCCAGCTCTGTGCGCCAGTTTCTGGTCAGAATCAGCGAGGAGGCCGGGCGGTTAAGCACAGCAGAATTTGAATCAGTGAGTTGTGAGTTCGAGACAGCAACAAGCTGTGGATGTTCTGCGATGTTAAGAATCGGCGACAGGCCCATGGCCTAATAAACGCTGAAACCGCTATTATTTATTATTATAATAAAAGTTACTACAATTTTAAGGTTAATCTAAAGTGACGAAACAACAACTTCTTATACTATAATTTGATTAAAAAGTTGGTTTACAGTGATTCAACAATGCACAATGTGATTGAAAAAGTTATTTTACAAATTAATAACTATAAACTTTGAATGCATTGATGAGAAAACATGGTTCGCCAACAATGACCGATCGTTGCGTTTCAATACGCGACTTAAAATTAACTGCAAAACGCAAACCACAAAGTTGATCTGAAATAAATTAACGATGTAGGTTTTTAATGCTACCTGGTATCAAATGAAGAAAAAACAAATAAGCAATACTGTCACATGCGAGAAAATTTGCAAGTGATCGTTCTGACGTTTATTTTCACGACTTTAATTATTAAGCAATAGTGCTTTACTGCACTCGTTATTATGTTATTTTCATTAGCTCTGTCTCGCAGATGCTTCACATAAACTCTGTTTAAAAGAGCCGATAACGATATTATTTCTTTTGAATTTTGCAGATTGTTCATTCAGGAACATCCTGGCTCATATAAAGTTCTGAATTGAATCCACTTGTCAAATGTGTCTTTTGAGCGGCTCTGAATGATGAATGATTAAGAATGAGTTGCATTTTTGTTACCGCTGGTAGTGAAGTATAGGCTGCACATGGAAATGGAATGAATTTAACAAATTATTCAAATACTCAATTAATGTTCTTGTTAAAATTAAATTAAAGGGAGAGTATATTTAAGCAAAAGAATGTCCAGTGTTACAACACACCAGCAGCTGTTCATTTCATGGTTCATAATCCGAAAATTATAAATCTATGACATCTGGGAATCAAATCACAAAAAATTAAGAATAATTATTGTTATGAAATTAAAAATACTAGTCCAGTACAGGTTAAATATATTTAATAAATTTCTGGATAAAATCCCAAGAAGCAGAAAACCTGTTGCTGTGCAAAACAAATTAATTCTGCCCTCTGTTACAAAGCTATTTTATTCGGTTCGGCAGATGGTACTTAATGCCTTCTATCTGTATAAGAGAATTTATGTATATGCGAAATTGTATATATGATATAAATAAAAAATCATAAGGCTTCTTCATCATTAGTCGCAACTAAAATGATCCTTCAATATGCAAATTAAACTTTTTTCTGAAGCATAATTTAAAAATATACAAAGAGCTTAATTATAAATAAGACGTTCCGCGGGTATACATAACCTTCGGAATCAAAGATCATTTATTTTGAGAATTACGTATAAAAATTCTATGCAATACTCCTTATACTATTGAAATGTTAGATTTTTGCGAGACTCGAAATGTCGGCTGACTCGTATATTTTGACGCGAATTGGGAGAGCTATGGGACTTGCACCATGTTTCTACTGATGAATTATTTGAAATATTTGAAAGGAAAATGAGCCAGTACGGCATATATCCTGGAATAATTTTTAAATGATACTAAAGATGAATCTTAGCATTTGGTCTTTGATCATGCGTTCGTCATAAATATAAGAATAATTGAAATGAAAAACAAATTCTTTTACAAAATTTTTATGTATTAAATTGCGAGGAGTCATTTTGCAAGTAATTACAAATAATTCTCTTAAGAGCTCTGAGAAGAGAGGAGTAATATTGCAAGTAATTACAAATAATTCTGTTGAGAGCTCTGAGAAAAGTTTCAATAATTGATAATTGTAACTCTGCCTAAACGCGTATCCAACTACGAGTACATGATTGAAATCCTCCCGCATTTACGGCTGAATCATGTCCGTCGGACATAAATTATTTTCTTCTTCTTTTGCATACCTGAAATATTAAAATCGGCTGTCAGTTTACACCAGCGTGCCTACCATGAACGAATGAGAACATCAACCAATGTTAGTGATCAGCTCGTATTTTCCAGGCAAGTCTGTGTTCGACTAAAATTACGAGAGAAGCTTTAGGTATAGACAGACATGGACAATCATAACCTAGATCGGCTTCCCGAACTAAAGGTGTAAGGTACTATTAGATGAAGCCAGTAATAATTAATGAAATAAAGGATTCATTACTTTATTTTGTCATCATTATTTTTGGCTTGAAAAATTAGCTTTTGTAACCGTTTTATACTGTTGTGGGCCGCTGTAACATACTTCCATAAATTGACCAGGTATGCATATACATATATATCATATCCTAGATAAGTACATATTAAAAATTAATTTGCAATTTATCGCCTATAATTATGCCTATATTATAGGATGCGCACAATTAGGGAAATAGGTCAATGCGTGTCCCGTCAAGAGTTGGAATTGAATATTTCCTATTGAAGAAAACAATAATTATTCTTAGTAATACCTATACACAAATTCGACATCACATGACACATATCTAAACCATAGATGATATAAATTACCTGAAAGTTATGGACATGAATATGAATGAATCCTCGCACTCAGTGCGCCAATGCCTGTTCAAAAACTACATTTCCGGCTTATGTGAAATTTGGCCTGTGCCTGCGGGCTAACGCAAAAAGCACACAGGAGTCTGTTAAAATTCCTACTTTTATGTTTATATACTTACAATTGCGAAAGCATTAAATTAAAAACGAATACTTTTTATTTATTGAATCGGAATTAAAAGGGAAATATTTCCTGTTATATGCAAACAAGTAAATATACAATGTGAAATGGAGAGTATTTCAAGCATTAATCATTGCTAAATGAAATTATGCCATGCAACATTATTTTCCATATAGCATAACATAACATAGCGATGTCGGCGCTGAAGAATAGGCTTAATGTGGACTGCCGCCGATTGTTTATATTAGCGATACCGGAATTTATTGGATCTCTAGAAGCTTCAAAAAATAATAATAAATGAGGAGTGGCATCATATCGATCTTAATTGATTTATGATCGGAATTTTCAAAATTATTGGCATTATGAATTACAGACACGCTTTATTAAATGAATGTTATTCAAGATTTTATAAATCAAGACCCGATGAGTTTGGCTGCCGACTGCAGCGACCTCGATGATTTCCCGATGGACGTCAGACATTTCGGCACAATGCGCCTATAAGCCAAATTAATATCGCAAGAATACGTATTGATATTGTATTCGAATGAGAACAACCGAATTTATTATCATCTATCATTGATTTCCAATCTGGCATATGGAAATCAAGGATAAAGGTAAACAAAAGATGGAATAGATTTTCTTCTAGATTTAAAGAGTCAGCTCTCCGTCTTATGACTAAATAATTAGCACCTTTCTATTTATATTATTGACAAGTTTCAATTATTGTTGGTCGTAAATTATTTAATTACTGAAACTTATTCCACCAGAATCGTCTGTTTTTCATCCTGATTTGCATAACAAACATGAAAAGTCCAATGAATAAATCATAAATGACGGCGCCATGCAGATCCTCAGCTCCGTTTAACGCTTAATTTTTAACAGACATTACCGAAAGATTTATTTACATTCCAACTGTTCCAAGATTCAATAATTGGTAATGCGGCTGATATAATTAATAGTAATTATATTATAATATATTAACAATTATATAATAATATAATAATTATATTAATTATAATATAAATAATAATTATATTATAATTATATTAATTACCAATTAATATAATTAATTGGTATGCGGCTCAATAGTCGCCGCTGTTGACGACGCTGCCTAGTTTATAATATTCATATTATTTCCGTAATTCATCTCCCGTCAGCTCATATTGGCATGGATATTACATAATACAAAGGAACATTGCAATGAGAATCCAATATAAATTAAAACGAAGATTGGACATCATATGATGAGTAAAATCTATTGTCCTCATGTTATACTCGAGACAAAGGACTAACTGTTCTTCCGAAACTTTCAATTCGGTTGTTTTCAACGAATGAAGAATTAAAAGTGCACAGTGCAAACATTATAACCATTGCCACCACAATGAACTTTTGTCTTTACCGAACAATGATGAGCGGAGGCATTGTTAGCAACTCTCCCGCTCCTATATATGGCAGCTGTTCTTGCCATGAAAGTACAAGCAAATTTCTAGAAGCAAATGTACTATGCGTACCCGGCCGTCTAAGAAATTCTTTAAGTTTTCTATAAGGTATGCACCAATCACTCGCTCAAACAGTTTGAATTATAGGCAAATCTTTGCGTTGGTTATTAACTAGGTGTGTCTATAAATAATTCGATTGAAAATCACGTATTTATTAACGGTCGCCCATGACGATTTTTCCTCTAGCCACCGCTCCTCTGTTAATGATTTATTTACAAGTACTGAATTGCAACCATTTCAAATAAAGGACGGAAATTCTATGTAAGCTGTTGACATCTTTGACGAACCTCAAGATTCGGGAAAGTAAATTAATTTGCGTCAATTGAAACCACACACTGGGCAGTTAAACTGGTAGTGGCGAAAAGTAACTGACAGCTTAGACAAATAAATGAAAATTGCTGGCATATGAACATATAAGGGAGAATAAGCTTATAGTTTAAATGAATAACATTTAATTATCTGATAGTTAACGAATGAGCAGATAATTCAGAACAGTTATTAGATAATATATCGTACATGTTGAGTGCTGCGAGGAATTGCGTGTTGTAGTATAACAGTCAGATATAGATCAATAAGTTTAGTTGCAGTCCTACAGCTATTTGATGTTTTCATGTATTATTTCTAATTGTTATGTTAAATCGAGTTACAGTGTTACAGCTAGCAGCAATGTTTAAACTGGAACAGCTTGTTTCATTGTTACAAAAACAGTTGCTGGTATATAGCATACTAGTGGAAGCATATAATTGCCAATGTTAAAGATGCGGTCATGAAGATTTATGCGGCAATAAGATTTATGAGACTCTCGAGAGGTTCGCTTCGAGCTGAAAAAATTATCTTGGTTGTAAAATATGGCTGAATTTATGGACAACACAAGCGTAACGACAGCGTTCCATCAAGAATATGCTGAAAAGCTCGCAATGCGTCTTCTCGCTCTTTCTCTTGTGCGGTTTTTGCATCCGTATATGAGGCGAGAAACGGTCTGTATATTAGAAATAAATTTGACTTTTTCAATAGCTCGTGCTTTTCTTACAATGACTTCGTTTAAGTTACGCTTTATTTGCCAATATAAATGCAGAAAATTTTGAAATAGAATAAATAATTTCTGTTGTGGAAGTAATAAAGCTCGGCTTTAAATTTCTGGGAATGGATCTATGAAAAAATGTGCATGGCGTGAAGAGCTTCTATGGAACCACCATACAGTAAGTGAATCTATACGACTTTGAATATTCAGAAGTTTGCCTCAATTGAAAATATGGACGGTTGAATTCTAGAAATTCACTACGCCTATAGGAATTCACCAGCCTATGAATAAGCGATTCAGTGGAGTATTTTATTCAGTTGAGGTTGGCGACTGATTGTAAGAAGGCTTTTACTCTGCACTTAGATAGGTAGAATCAATGATTAAAGTGAATTGACAATTTCTTAGAAAATATTTGAATACATTTTCCTATATTGAACCAGTTATGATTCGATCACCAAGCCAAGTAAAATGATTAGTGATGACGCTTGGACCAAATTTGTGCAAAAAAAAAGAAACTCTGCTTGTCAACGTCATATTTCATAGCATCGTATTATTTGTTTGAGAACTGACGTTTGAAACATGTTAAGGTAATTCAGGCGTGTATCATTAAAAACTCTCGTACTTCGAAGCGATGCCTAGCGAGGATTAAGTGTCATAAAACATAACATAACATTATAAAGTTTTATAAAAAATAACACTACAGGATAAAATATCTTCTAATCGTGAGCGAAATTAAAGCATCAAAACTCAATCCAACCTATAAATAATCGCAATTTCGATATTATTCGAAATGAAAACTTATATTGAAAAATTCTTTAATTTTTGTTAATGGAGAATCGAAGGATCGAATTACTTTTACAAGCCTACCTTATTCAATCAAGAGAAATCTTTAAAAAAAATGAGACCTCGTAATACTGGAGGATCCGATTAGTATTGTATTATATTTAGTATTTACCAAAGGCTATCCAACAATATCTATTGTTTCGGGAAATTACCAGGCTTCAATACATGAGAGTCTTTAAAGCAGTGGTTCCCAAACTTTTTCAGGCTGGCAACCCCTCTGGCTCCCTAGTGAACTTCAAGCGCCCCCCCACAGACACATATAAAAACAAACGTCTCTTTCTTGAAATTTAGTGCGCTGCAATTTCAATAGATAAATGTTAAAGTTAAAGACAAATGTGTATTTCACAAATAGAATCCCATTTAGTGAACCAATATGTTTTTAAGCTGTTTTACCTGTTTCAGCACTAGAAACCTAGGACGTCTCGGGCGAATTTACGGCCGGACTCGTGGCCGGTCGCACGACCAATCTCCAAATTCAATTATCAAGTAATATCTCCCAAACTAATGAACGCAGCTCAAGGAAACCTGGAACATATATTCATCAAAACCTATCGTTGATTTTTTGCTCGTAAAAATTTTTAAATTTTACCTTCATTCGTGAGTTATATTGCGATAAAGGCCGAAATTCGCAGTGATCAAAGAATTTCTTCCTAACTAATGAACAGATTTGAACGAAATTTTGAATATACATTCCTAACTGCCAAGCGTTGATTTTTTGGCTATTAAAAATTTTCGATTTTACCTTCGTTTGTGTTTTTTTTTCATTTAACAGTCATTCTTGATTTCACACTTCCTTATATTCGGCCCGTATCGCCGGATAATTTGTCGCTTAAATTTGCGACGATCGAGAAATTTCTTCTAAACTACTGAACAGATTTCAACGAAACTTTGTATATAAATACCCAACCTCTCAACAGTGATGTTAGCTCGCGACAATTTTTCTATTTTGTTTTCGTTCGCGAGTTATACAGATATTGGAGGAACGACCGGCTTTTCTACCGGCCGGTTTAACCAAGAGCCGTTTACGTATAGCCGTATAACTCGCAAATGAAGGCAAAACGAAAAAACTGTAGCGAGCTAAACATCACCGCTGCTGAGGTTAGGTATTTAAATACCAAGTTTCGTTCAAATCTATTCAGTAGTTTTGGAAGAAATTTCTTGATTACTGCGAATTTAAGCACGTATTGCTGTCTAAATCACGAATGAAGGTGAAATGAGACAAAAAAAATCGCGAACAAAGGCACAATCGAATAAATTTTCACTAGCTAAACATTACTGTTTGGCAGTTAGGACTGTAAATTCAAAATTTCATTCGAATCTGTTCAATATAGTTCGGAAGAAATTCGTTGATCACTGAATTTCAGCCCGCATTGCCATGTAACTATGGCAAAAACAAATGAAGGCAAAATTCGAAAAAAAAATTTCACAAGCTAAAAATTACCATTAGGTCCTAATGAATACGTGTACCAAGTTTCATCGAGTTAAGTTCATTAGTTTGAGAGATATTCCTTGATCATTGAATTTGGAAATAGGCCGTGAGACCGGCCGTTAATTTGTCCGAGACGTAAACCCAGGAGAGGTTAAAAAAACAGATCTGGGTGAAAAAACCATCGCTGGGAGTCATGATGTGCTGCTTGTGTTGTGTACAAATCGTCAAACAAACGTTCGAACTTCTGACTTCGATTTCGGACTATCGCCCCCTTATCGCCCCCCAAACGCCCTCTGCTTCCTTACCGCCCCCAAAAATCTTTCCACCGCCCCTAGGGGGGCGATATCGCCCACTTTGGGAACCACTGCTTTAAAGCATTCATAATCACAAATAGTATGCGACATGCAGCTCAAAATTCGTATTTAGAATTTCACTCAGAATAGCTTCTTTTATTGATTCACGTGCATGCGCATGATATTACTTGAAATTGTGGTATATGTAATATAGTGACCGACCCAAGTAACGCAAAGAAAAAATAAATTAATTAAAAATTAAGCGTTCACCCTCTTTTCTTTTAAGCCATGCAAAAAACATTCATTCGAAAAATTGCTATCACTATCAAGCTCTTTAAATGTTTTACCTTTGATTTGCCACTCATCTGGCCACAAACTCGTGCAGCAGATCTCGTAATTTAATGATATTTTTAATTATCGCAAATCCAACACATTAGCCAATTACCTATGCATTGACTTCAATCGTCTTCTTTTGAATTATCTCTATAAAATTCGGTAGAAATACTGATTCGGGAGCTTATTAATGCTGGCTTGGCAAGCTTTATTCATTCGTAATCACTGAGAAATACTTCCATTATCTATCATCATTAGTTGTTTGAGTAGGAATATACTCCTTGCGTAATCACTGAGAAATACTTCCATTGTCTATCATCATTAGCTGTTTAAGAAGTACAAAGGACAAGATTTCGTTGACCTATTTATGTTCAGGAAGCCCTAGATCGATAACTGCAAAGCCTCTCACTCCATCGTTAATCACATGCATTGCGCCCGTTAAAACTCTCACAAGAGCAAAACTCACGAAACTCTCACGGGCCTCGCTTATTGTTCACTGAGCTCCGACGGTTTGGGCTTCCCTCTATCGCCACTTTAAAAATAAAGGGAATTTTCCCTTACATTTTCTCGCACAGAATTCGAACAGGGAAGTCTCCCGCGGAAAATAAAAGGGAGCGTTTCCCTCGTTCCATTCCCTCGCGACACTATAGGGCGTTCTCTGCTCGTGAAAGTTTTATGGATGATTAGCGTTTCTGTTTCTCACTTGTCACGATTGCAAAGGACGTTTTATTGTTGACGCGCCTCAATTTTTCATTAAAAATCAATTGTTATTGCCGCATGGTATTCAGTCACGAATTTTAATATTTTAAAATTACGTTCAAAGAATATACTTTTTTATTTCAGTTTTCTAAAGATGTTTCTCAAACAGTAAAGTTATTTCAGAATGTATAGCGTTGAAAAAATATCAGATTCAATATCAGGAATAATTTTGACATAATAAAAAATTTTTCAGGTAACTTTTAGTAGATCTTTGCCATCTAATAAATTAAATTTTTTCGTCTCGGTACATTGTAATGATAAATTTTCAATCATACCAAAATTCTTAATGGATGATGCTATTATTATTATTTTCAATGCGCAATAATTAAACACATGGACAATTACAGGTATTGTCTGATAATTGCTCACATAAATGGAAGCTACGAGTCGTTGGGATTCCAGAACTTAGAATCGATGAAGCTAGTTGACAACCTCTGAAGCAAAAAAAAATAACAGCGTAGGTGTAATAAAAATATTTTCCCCTAAGATCACAAAGAGAATCAAGATCTTCTGGAAAACATCCTCTTTCAATAATATATCTGCAGCGGTATTTCGGTTCAATAATTATTGTTCAACGCATGTGATGAAAAGCGAATAAAATCGTAATTCCGTAATGGACGCAGCGATGCCAGACTTTGATGTTTAATTTCACTATTGCTGCAATGAAGCTATTAAAATAAAAGTGATCGACATGCTTGGCGAAGTTTATTTGGCGCACGACTCATATTTGATGCATTTTTATAGAATTATTTCGACAGACGAAGTATTTTTTTCGTAATTATTTTATTTTTCATAAGTTAGGCTAGAAAATACGGTCAGGTACTCAGCTCAAGCGCACAAAATAGTTCATGACGAATGCAATTTCTATTTTGAATATTTGTTCGATAATATTTTCAGGCCGGTCAACATATTCAAAACAGATTGTTTTGGTAAAAACTAAATATTTTACTCGTTCTTGAGCACAAACAACATTTTCATCGCACAAGATTTGTTAATAGGATACCGAAAGAGTTTGCATTATGGAAACCATTCGTGATGAATGATTTTCATAATACAATGCATAGTGATGACCACAAAATGAATGTTTTAATATATGTACCAGTAAACCAATAATCTTCAATTTAAGGTTAGTTTTTAATCGTTACCAATTAATTATGAACACATTTCAAGCGAAGACTGTCGAATATTTAAAATTTTCAAAAATAAAAGTTCCAAACTCCCGGAATGATTTTCCACAAAGAGAAGCTCGAAGGCAAAATTATAATCGCATGACTGAAGAACAAATAAAGTTCAGGAATCCCTCCTACAATTCCTTCTATGAAAAACTTTGCCGCAATCAAGGCCCGGAACAAACTTGACAGAGATAATAAAAGCCTGCGGGAAGCCCACGAGCGATGCTTGGCAATATTTTCATGCAAGCAATGAGGTCGCGGAATTGCTCGGATTTTTTAGGTACCCTGTTGAAATATACTAATATCGCCGATAGTGGCACGGGGCAAGGTTCACTGAAGCTGACTTATGTTAATATTAAACTAGGGTGATGAAACGACACGCACACCGACAGTGCCTTCTTACCTGGATGTGGAAGATCCAATCCTTTGAGTTTATCTGTTATCGTTTTTCTAGAAAACAACATAACCTCGAGAATTATTGCCTTGAACATAAAATCTCTGGTATTGTATATTTAGGCGTTTCTATTATGTTAATTCATCAAGTCCCAGTCTATTCCCGACGGAGTCTTCAATTTCAAGTCTAACTCTACAAACTACTCAAGTCCCAACCTGTTCTCAACAAGTCCTTAAATTTCGGTAGAAATGTTTTCGCCCCCGACGTCTGAATGCAGTGGCTTCTCTTGATGACAGATTGAATTTGCGGTTCCTTTGTGATCGCTCCAGTGGCTGACCCGCCCAACGGTGGAGCAAAGGCTGAACAAGAGCCAAGGGGTACAATGAGCGAGGTCGTAATTGAGCTTTGAGGAGAAATTCGATAGTTCGGGCTTTAGGAGCAAGGTTGAATTGGGAATTGGATGGAGGTTGTCGAAGAATGGGAAAGAAAAAAAAGTGAGATTTGAGAATGTGAGTGGATAAAGTGAAGCGATGGGCTAGCCAATAAAATATTCAATATGACAAAAATGTATGAAGCTGTGTGTGGATGCATGAACCGGAATAAAAAATGAAATTTAGCAAAAACAGATTATTTATAATGAGACATATGTTGCGATTGAGCGACATTATGAGACCATTGCTTAGATTTTTCACTAGTTACCCATTTTCATATCTGTATAAACTCACCCCAATTGAACCTGAAAAGAGGAAGATCCAACCCGACACAAATTTTTTCAAGCACTTCCCAAGCACCGTCACCGTCACGTGTTTCGCAAGTAACCTTTTTTTTAGTCATATTTCTTAGTTGAATAACTCGTCAAGAATAGGCAGAAATAGATAATTCAGTTGGTTAGAGCGCCGTGCTAATAACGCGGATGTCGTGGGTTCGATCCCCACGCTGGCCAAACGTTTTCATCGCGCTGCAGAGGCTTCATATGTAGAATTATTAATAATACGAGACAAAAAAATTTTTTCCACGGCATTAGAACTACGGTAAACTCATTCATTGGCTATCGAACATTCAGCTCCTGTTTGTTTATAGCAATTAAACGCCAATCATACTTCCAAAAACGGTGCAGAGTTCACCTTTATTTCATCAAAACATTTCGCTCTTTCAGGCCATGTTGTCGTAAGTAAATAAACAAAACTGCGCAGCCCCACAAAATTTTATTTCTACAAACTACGTAATGAAAGCAGGAATAAAAATTTCATTTCTAACAAAAACTTTCTGCTATCTACACACTTCACGTTCCTGTCGTGCTAAAAACAATATTTATGCTTTACGCTGATGAAAAGCAACACTAGAAAACACAATGCTATCCACTCACGCCTTTAAAAATGGTACACTTCTATGGGCAAACATCACAAACTGACATTACGGGCCAGCTACATAAACTTCTCAAATTTAAACCACCGTTGAAAGCAACCAACACAAACCACAGCGCTAAAACCCAACATCAGACACAACAAAAACCACCAATATTACGACCGTAACACAATTATTCAACATCATATTTACCTCCACACCTGACGGAAGCATGAGCCACACCACTAACATCCAACACTAAATACTGAAAAAATCTCTGAAATAATAACATAACAGAATCCGACTTTGCATCGATTAATACGTACACATGCCTGCTCCACAAGCGCCAACACTAACAACCAACATCAACAACACCAAAAAAATAACCCAACGAAGACATAACTCTATCACAACCATAATGCAAACCGTCAACACAAATGTGTCTAAATGTACCAACACCAACAATAAAAAACTGTATAAATCAAAATATGTATAAATGTTCCAACAACAACTATCAAAATCTGCTAACACTTCTCTAAGTCAGCCACAACACAAGCCACAAGATAGACCCAAACACGGGCGTAGCTTGTCCCAAATGTAGCATGTGTACAGGTCGTATGTCTACGTAAAGCATTGCTCGGCCCTCTGCCTCGGTAATTGACTGAAGCTGGCAGGACTGGCTGCTAGGGGCTGTCGTGGTCTCAAATTACAATCAAAGGCCAAGCGTCAAGTTGCGCTCTGTTGTACATCTGCTTGTTCATGTCTTTGCTTTTGCTGGTGCAGCGATGTATAAGGTAAAAGATCGGTCGACTCGATGTAAATTCTCGATGTTATGTTGTCGAAGTTACTTGATTTAAAGCTAGGATTTAAAATTTTCTTGCTGTATGATATTCAAAATAATATTGAAATCTCGATTTCTTCGATTGCTAAAATATTTGTCAAGGACATCAAGATAATCCTAAAGGGCAGTTTAACGAAGCTTGAGCAATATGTTCTGAGTAGATATTTTTCAGTATATTTGAAGATATATATATGGACTTATATAAACCTAAACTTCATTTTGGACATGAATCCGATTTGAATTCATTCATCCATTTTGAAAAAAATATGAGCAGTGAATATCTATAATTAATAGGTATAACCTAAAATAACTCCTTCAAATGTGCTTGGCGATTCCCAGTGTGAATTTGAAGTAATTACATTCCCCGTGGGTTAATTCAATTTATAAGGGCAGGAATTTAATGATATACACATCATATAATTTACAATGATTTTTGAGAGAGGCCTTAAATTTATACAAGATCATACTTACCATTTAATGAATTCGCTTTTTTAACAGATATGAAATCACAATACAATATACGAATAATCATCTCCTACATCCAATATGTTAGAAGAATTTTTTCATATAACCACGCTTAATAATTAACCAAAAGTGCAACATATTCTAGAGGAAGACTTTGACTGTAGATGAATTTCGCGTCATCCAGCTGTCTCTCATATATCCTAACTAAATTTTCATTTTCTCTTTGTTAATTTAAATACTTATGGAAGTACTCAAATTATCAGAAGAAGAACTTCCTAGAAAAAATTTAATATTTATTATACACAGAATTGATCTAGGCAGCGAACTAATGCTCGTTGAACTACGACCTAACATACACTAAATATTTCTTGCTCTGAAATTAACTTGCACAAATTTTTGTACATTATGCAATCAACAACGAAAATTAAAGATGTCAGTAATTTTTTATACTTTACGGATTCACGCGTTATATACGGCAAGCTACGAAAATTGCAAGTTAATATATTACCGTATCGGTGCGTCAAAAGGCGGCTTACTGCATTCTTACAGATGGAACTCGAGCACGTGCAATTTGTATGGATGCGCCAATTTACGATCAGCCGCCTCGCAAATCCGTTGTTCGGTCCAGTGTGTCAATGAATAGATCTTAATTCAATTTACATGTCAAAGACTTGCAGCATTTCGGGCTTCAATTCAGTTTCATTTATACTCTGTTTTTCGTCACAGTTTTTTACTACGTCTTGTTATTCACAGAAGTAAGCAGAAATAAAATAAATAGATTCAATGCAATAAAATACATGAAAATTCATCGCAAACTAAACATATTCATAAATTTAAATTACAATTTTGAACTTGCATAAAATTTTGAACTCTTGCAAATTTTGAACTTGCATATCTAAGGCTATTTCGCCTTTACCAGTTTTCATCACTTTTGAATCAAGTTATAAAATAAATTAATCCTTGGCAACAGATTATCCACCAATAATTCACAGAGACGAACGGTTCATGCTGGCAGCGAATAAAAATCAGGAACCTGGTGTGGTCTTTTCTGCTTGCTGATTTTTTGTCTAGGTAGTGAAATTTTCGTGACTGATGGAGCTTTTCGGACGGAGCTTATTGGCAGGCACTGCGATAATTACTAACATTAATCATCGCGCCAGCTAACTTCCAACAATAAAAACGTATAATCGCTTTTTTGCCCTTACGGCGGGCAACATGATTTTCTACCTCGTTTATCGTGCCAAGTCTGTTGAGCTTGAGATCAGGAAGTAGAGGAAAATTTTTAGTTCTGCTTTCTCCATTAAAACTGCGTTATTTTTCATTAAACTGTATGCCAAGACTCCATAAGTGAACAAAATTATACCCTGGAAATAAACTAGTTATCATCGCTTAGTTGAATTAGCGATAAAATCAAAATGGAGGAACCGAAGAAAAATGCAAGAAGTTGTGCTTAGCGTAGCTGAAGTGAAATACACGAATTAAAAATAACACATTGCAACCCAGTAAATTTTGAACTGTGTATCATGAAGATATCGATAATAATATTATAATAACATTGTCATTTTGCACTGAAAATGTTATAGAGCACGGAGGTAATAGACCATTTTACGCTATTGATTCTCATGTATTCAAAAAGTTTTTTGTCAACAAATATTCGCGAACAAATTTGAGCAAATTAACGTGACAGTATTCTAATATAAATTTCAATTCTTATGACTGCAGCCTGCGCTAAATTTTTTCGCTTCACTATGAAATCATTCAAACAATCACGTCATTATTATCATAATTAATAATAATAATTCTGAATTAATAATTTTCTTCTAACAATAACAAAGCGTAAAATTAAAATTTTTAGGAGTAGTCATATAAGAAAAAAAATTTTTCATGATTTTCAAATTTACATGACTGTCAGAAAATATAACATTTTCACTTAGAATAATTTCTAAGTTATCAATCGTTATTTATTATATAATATATCCAAAATTACAGACATTCATGGTAATTAAGACTCTAGCCTCGAGCAGAGCAAAAGCTCCAAGTAAACAAGCCTACTAAGCCGCTGGATTTATTAACGGGAATTAGCATAAGTGGGACCGGGTGAAAAAGGCTGAGGTAATCCCAGCTCAGAATTTATGAAAAATCCTAAGCCATTCGGCTTTGAAACTCAGCCACAACGGGAAAATATAAACAAAAATTCTGTGTAGGGGAAATTAAGGGAGATGTAACCGTGCCAAATCCTAATGTAGTTTATTGCACGATTAAAACTGAAACTGGATGGTTTTGAGCGTTTTAATTATTAGCTAAATGACACGGAGAGGTATTCAATAATTTCAACATTTATATGCTTAACTGAACTGCACCCAATACTATGCTTGTAAATTGCACGCAACGAGTATCAGGTTAGCATGGCAGGTTACCTTATATTGCTCACAAAGATTGTATTATAATGTTATGTATTTAGTTTTTATAGTCGTAATTATAATTTTATATATCCCAAACGCACCATACCAGTAGGCGCAGACAATAATTAAACGATATCGGCTCTTCAATCGAATTTGTAATTTGTACGCTACCTTCTTCCATATATGTGAAACATTAGTACACAAAAACTCTAACACTCACACACGATGTAATCCCCTTCGTCCTTTATCATGTACATGGCTTGAATTATTATCTGCCCCATTATTCAATTAATTCAATCTCAATTCCATCTGGATTATTTGTAGTTTAATCTTATCCGTATCATTTCACTTCATTGTGCTGCATCAAAGCCATTTTCTTTGAGCAACTTCAATTTTTCCTTCTTTACAGAGTAGAAATGAAGAAGCAATTTTAAAAATTTGGAAAAAAATTTTTTGACTCTGTCGATATGTTTTCGGAGTGGACGGTAAATGTGGATTAAATTGATTCTTGGTTTTATGATTTCTTCGTCATGCTAGCAATTTGGCTAAGTAACGTTCGATGACGAATAAGGAAAAGTTTAATAAAATATGCTATAAAATAATACATGTCACTCCTTTCGGAGAACGCAATATGTAACCGTATACACTGAATGAAGTTTGTGCGCTGAGCGTAGACAGCTAACGTGTCTATATAGCTGAAAGTGATTAAACGAGCCATTTCGAAAATGTTCGTACCAGTCCAAAAATGTTCTTGCGCCGTTTTCTTCTAATATTGATCAAACTGTGGCTCGGGCGAAGCCTCAGGCGGATGACGTCATTGCAGGACATAAACATAAACGCTGAATTTCCAAGCAAGCTTTAGTTTAACACATATAATAACATTGTTTTTGGCCGAAATATCAACGTTATAATAGTGATAATATTAAATATATCGTTCAATAGTGATTAAACATACGTACGACACTCACATGCTTTATAGTTTTCATCGTTGGTGTTTGTATTGCCGCGAATACAAAGGCGGTTTTGAAGTCATTGGATATGAAACATATAGCCCCTTCGATTACAGTCTGTGTTATTTGTCAGACAGGTAAAAGATCATCGACAGTTAATTCGAACTTATTCATTATTTCTAATAATGCATGTAGAAAGTGTGCCAAAAGATTAACCTGTAGCTTTCGATATCATAGACTCGCTTTTAGCAAAATAAGTTACATAACAATTCAACTTATACAACAGAGTTCAAAAATTAAGAAAAAACGGCATAAACGAAAAACGCAGCATAGTTGCACCGCTCTTCCTCAAGGTAATTTTGGAGAAAACTAACTCAGGGCGGTAATACCCTTTAGCAATGCATATGCAGCCTTCAGACTACTAGGATACCATGAATATCTATTAAAAAGCCAAGCATTGCAGATACAACTTATTCAGGCAACATCTAAATGCCTCCGAAGCCTGCACTCATGCATGCTAATGCTTTGCCATTGTAATTGCTGAATTGAAGTATCTAAATTTTAGCTAAGTATTGGATTTTCCTGGTCATGCCTGCAAAATTGGAGCAATAAGGTTTTTCTTTCTATTCGCCCGTGATAATAGAGACTGTAACTTTTAGATTTGAACTCAAACCATAATCATTACGATAACTGGATTTTTGAGAACAACCGCTCAATAACAAGATTTCGATCAATTACTCTGAGATATTCTCCTCGTGTAAAATCACTTAATTGTCTGTCTAAACCCACTTCTAACTTTATTGTGAAAACGATTTTTATGAGATATATATTAACACAAATGTGCTATCATAATTCATAATGATGACATATACAAACGTTGAACATGACGAAAATCACATAACCTGACCTAACTGTTCGTTTGAAAATGCTTTTTATAAGAGTTTATTGGGTGATTCGAGATTCGGAGTTTTGGACTCGAGAATCTGGGAAAGACATAGATTGGGAAAAGTCACCTCAATTTGTATTGAGATAATCAAGAAATTACAACACAATTAATAAACACTAACACTTATCATCGTAAATAATATCGTGGTGCCAAACTTACTTCTAAGCTAAGATCGCAAAAAACACATTGAATTATGCGACTTGCCAAAAGTCGTAGTGAAGGGCTAAAAAATTGAAAATGACAAATAAAAATAACGCAAAATCTAATACAAAAAGTTATAAATTGTATCTAAGATTTAAATTGCAACACAGCTCGCCTGCCCAGTCAAAGTTTTCGTTCTAAGTTGGGCCGCCCCATAGACAATGTATTTGGCTTAGTGGTCAATCAGGTGAGAATCGATCACCCACTTTATTAGGCGGCTAATTAGCAGCCTCTTTCGGAAGTCGATTGTCCGTTGGGCCAAATCTGCGCAATGAAACCGAATAGAACAGAGGCCATACTTTCAAAACTTGCTAAGTGAACGTAAGTACTTACGCTCTATTTTCTTGTCTATTATTGGTGGATTTTGCATGAAAGGCCGTCAATGATTGGCTGATGAACTTACGATCTCTTAACTTTTTTTGAAAGCATAGGCCCAGCTGTCCAAGCTGCCTCATGATGCCCCTGGCATAATGGTCGAAGGCTGGACGGAGGTAATTGCGCAAACCACGACCATCTCCCGCTCAAAAAATGGCGTCGGTAAATGTATATACACGTACGTTCGCTAAGTAATATGACTAAACTAAAGGAGAATCGACTTTAACTTGACATATAGCATGAAAAATATAGCCTATGATATATAAACCCATGCACCTACTGTTCAAGAAGCCCATTTTTAACCTCACTCTTTTGCGGACGCCTCCATTCGCTGAGTCGAACGGCTTTTAAATCTAATGTTTAAAATTGTTCCATTTTTAAAAAATTTTCCAGTTCTGAGTACACATAAATCACATCATCGGATGAAAAAAGTGAATTATTGCAGATGCTAAGGCAAATTATTAAATAAATACCTATTTCAACTCCATGAATATGGTGAATAACGCAGAAAGAATAACGCAACAAAATTCTCTTTTACTCAATCTATTGACTACATTATATTTTTGCAAAGATTTCTAGAGGTCATTTGATACACGAGAAGAAGTAAAACCAGAACAAATGTTACTGGAGTTGTTAACTGAAAAAATCGTATCAATGCGATGAGTGTAAGAATCAAATCCGGCCAGTACAAGTGGTTCGCGTAATAAAATACTCGTTGAAAAATCCTGCTTATGTGAACTTGCATTACATGTGCTCACATGTGCGTGCGCCGCAAGTACTTCATTTTACAAGCCATATTCTACGCGATAATTACTCATGCAATAACGCAACGCCGAATCTCCAAATGTAAGAATTTAAATGTTTTCTTTATTCAATGGCACACATCAAAAAGAGTTTTCAGTCTTACGCGTTCCAATGAATGCAGGGTTCTACCTCTCGCACCTTCACCGAGGTAGAACCCTTCAAAGCGTTAGCCGTTGCCGCAGGCCAGCAAGGCGTCAGTACACTGCCAACAGTAACGAAGAAACATAGTGACTATTGATCAATGATTTTCGACAAATTTTTTGAATCATTCTGTCTCCCTCTCTGAGCTACACGACTTGAAAAAATTCAATTGTATAGACCATTGTACTTAATTGTAGACTTAAAATCTTCGGACAGTTTGAAATAGCTGGAAAACTTTCTCCCAATATATGGGGGAAGGAAGGGGTCATTTTTAACGTAATTTTCAGATTCGGCCGTGCCCATATCGAAGGTATCAGGTGCCAAATACACGCGCTCCGCACTCGCCCTACGGTTGTCTGGGAATAGACTAATCTGGGCTTATTTTGCTCGGACTGCCAGAGTGTAAAGAGGACATATAGAGCCGCTAATTTACGCGCTGGATGAGCTAGAGATGCCCCTAATTCAGAAGTTAATTAACCCCCTCCCGAACTCCGATGGGGTTCAACCAATGAACAACATCTCCCGAATTCCGATGGAGGCTGATCATATTATCTGTTCCCCATAATAATTTAATATAATGCATATAACTTCATTGGTGCTCTGCAGTGTTACCGTTTGATACTTTTTATGTAATTAAGTTGAACCATATCAACTTGGTAGTACTTCAATACATTTTTTCCTTCATCAATGTGCTCATGAGAACTCCAGTGTTTCATTTCCTTGTCTCCGTATATTGTTTTTACTCGCTTTCCTTCGCTTGAAAACTTTAGTATTTAATTCTAGAACTATTGTTTCAAAAATGGAAGAAGTTTTCTTGCTGCATATCTCCATCCGTCAAGGCTTGACAAACTTCACAAGTTAAAAGAACTACATGGATTCCACTCTGACATTTTTAAGATAATGCGTCTCGAAATTCGCGTTCTCTCCAAGTTCTAAAATGTCTTTTGTCGGTCCTCTAAATAGGTAAGAAATTTTTCGAAAATTATAAAGAATATTTTTTTAAATCTTGAAATCTTAACAGCAAACGAATCAATTAATTATCACAAATTCTCCAAAATTGGAAGAAAAAACAGTGAGCTCGACCGTTATTGAACATTTATTTTGTTTATTTATTTCTTTCTTTATTCTTTCATCTGCTTTTCGAAGTTCGGTTACATAGTTCGTCACTCAGAAGCCATTACGTGTTTTCATCACTCAGGAATTGTTGCGATATATTTGGAACCTGAACTTTAATTCCCGATCTTCTTGAAGTAATTTGTCTTAAGCTCACGACAGCCGAGTTTTGAAATACGACAAGAAAACAATCCAGCTCATATCACAAACCTCAATTACTAAACTCCTAAAAGTTTCTCCGAATTCAGAGCGAATGAAAGTTGTAATAGCCAAGGCTCTCCAAGTTCGCTCATTAAAACTGCGAAGAATCTTTCAGACGCCCTTAAATTCCAAGTTTCCATTGTAAAATATTGTGGTTTTAAGCCTACTTTATTGTAGGTAATGAACATTCTCTCCATAACGTAAAACTTTAGAGCTGATCTACATTCAATGAAAAAATCTCATGAAGATTCAATACGATAAAACAACCTTTCGTGCACGATATTTTTTCAAGGCTTTTCCATTTAATTGAAAGAGTTTAAACTTGAATAAATTTTCAAATTTATGAGATTTCTGACTAATAATAGAGACCTGAGGTAATAGTTACTAACAAATAGGATGATTTACTTTTTTCTCATGATTTTTTCACAAACATTGTGAACCCTAATTAAAATGCCTGAATTTTGTTTTTCCTTCTGAATGAATTGTACTAATTCTACATACGAACGTTGCGGTAGCTTTGCCCTCACTAGTGCCAAGCAAAAATCAAAATTTGCAGTTATTTGTCGCCAATTGACTGTACCACATTGCTCTTACGTTAATAATGCAGATCGGCAGACTACTCTGGTAGTTTTATTACGCACAAAGTTTTTTCAATAATTTTTTTCGAAACGAACCGAAAGTCAAACTCAAATGATCAAGATTCTAATCAACTAAGATTTGGAAACGCTCTCATCCCAACTTTTCATAATTTTTTTAACTTATTCGATTATGAAACGCTTATTAATTTCGGTCATTTTTCATTTAGACTTATTTATCGAACTGTACACTTATTTTGCAATTTTCTTCACACTATTTCGTTTATTGGAAGCAATCCCAAAACTACTGTAGCAGCGAGCGTGAAAATCACATCTTCGGAGTACCTCTCTTTCGTCAAAGGGAATGCGTGACACCACCCAGGGAGCGGAAGATTTTTTCCGCTTACTTGGAATGAGTAAAGCTTATAGCCGCCAAAAGTCAGTTGGACGCAATAAATAAAGCTGGTTGCCACTATAAACAAAGATGGCGTCTGCAATAAACAAAGATGGCTACTGAATGCCTAGGCTTTGATACGAATAACTTCATTTAGGCCAGCTTTTGTCACTCCAATGGCGAATATTGCGCCATCTATTCATGTAGCAGAGAGCAAATTTCTGAGCTCCTGCTAGACTATTCTTGACCGTTTGCTTCAGCCGACTCATCTAATCGTGCTTTCTGCCAACTTTTATAGTCATGATGTCAGCCGACTTATATTCCTGCTATCTGCCAGATTTTTTTATGGTATGGACCAACTCTTTTCATCATGCTACCTATATCGACTTTTCTAGTCATGCTATCTGCTGAATTTTATACTCATGCTTTCTACCGAATTTTCCTGTCCCGCTGTGTACCTGCTTTTCTGACAACTTTTCTCATCATGCTATACACCGACTTCTATAATATGTACCTGCTACCTGTATTGCTTACCTTACCAAAAAGCACTATTCGTCAACTGATTTTTCTATTACACCATAATTATTCATAACTCATTTAGGGTGATATAAGATAAACCTAATTCCTACAAATAGTTACATTTAAACCTTTGTTGTCAACGTTTATAACAGCATCGTCTTATTATTTACAATGATTTTAATCTTTAATATCCCAATTAATTTCTCTTTGTCAAATGCATGAGAAAACAAGCAATAAACTATCTGCATATCATAAAAATCGCTGGTTTTTAATTATTACTGAAATTCTATTTTTAGGTAAAATTCTGGCTCTCGATTCGTCACTGTAAATTCAAGTTCATTAATTTAGATATTACACACTATGTTTTTTATTCGAATTCCAAATATTTCGATCGTGAAATGATCAGAGACGATGAAGCATTTTAATTATTTATTTCATCACCAAAAGAGTAACTTTTACTCGGGGCTAGCGAAGATAAATAAGCAGACGCATGAAGTGCAATGGGTCCAGGATCAGGACAAGCAGTCCTGATCCTACGAAAATAGCTGAAGCTACGAAAATGTTGCTGAGCTACGAAAATGTTGCTGAGCTACGAAAATAGCTGAAGCCACGAAAATGCTGCTGTGCTACGAAAATAGCTGAGGCTACGAAAATGTTGCTGTGCTGCGAAAATAGCTGAAGCTACGAAAATGCTGCTGTGCTACGAAAAGGCCAGATGCTCAAACCGAGTGGTTCGGTCTGCATTGTATGCGGTCTGGAGATGTACTGGCAGGCCGTGCCACCGGGCCTGTAATACAGGGCGTGACTACATTACCATGCTCACAAATGCTGGAGCCACGGTAAGGAAGTGAAATTTAAATTCTAATTTTTACATTACGATGCAATTTGGAAGAAGAGATTCTCAAATTCACAGAAATTTCGCACAGAATACAATTAAAATTTAGATATAGATGTTAACTTATCATATTTTCTATTAAATAAATTCTTCCTGATATCTAAAACACTAAATCTAGCTGATTCCTGGATTTGGGATATTAAACGGTTAACAAAATGTTCATTTGAGCTACTGCAGATTTAATTATCTAACTGAAGGCTGTCACTTCATCTCAAAACTCCGGTAAAATGTAGAAAGTTAATTAAAAAATAGCTTGCGGGCAAATTTATTTTCCATCTTCAAAGGCCCTCGATGCCTACCGGTAAACTCACTCTGACTTCACCGAAGATTTTTCTGCACGTCTCCTAGAGTTAGCACATGTTTTTCTCTCAAGACAACCGCAGTTTCCCGGAATTCACGGTTCCGGGAAGAGGCATTGCGAACTGTAAAATTTTCGCTTTTGTGGCAAACTCTCGCAAGCGACAAGTTGATTAAAAGCACGAAAAGTCGATATCTCCGGGTACGATTTGGCAGAAGTCCTCCCGTGGAGTAGTAAACTTGGAGTGCGGAAGGAAGAGACAGAACTGGAACTTAATTGTTCTGGTGTGGATCATGGATAAAGAGAGGTGCTCTTCCAAATTCCTTTTCTCTGATAATGTAATGCTTTTCGTTTGATGCTGAAACTTGAGTCACTATAATAGAATAGCTATATAACTGCTTTGGGTTCCGTCGGTCCCTGTCAAAGGACCTGATAAAGCTTATATAATTTTATAATTCAGAGCAAAACTAATTTAATGATTTCCTACAAAGTTATCCAACTTTCCTCATGAAATTAAAGTACGAATGCTTGATGAAAAATGACTTTAATCCGGTTAAAGTATCTTTTCACTTTGAAGTTAAACTCAGCCCAAATTTTCAACAGTTTAGTAGACACGAACTGACACAGATTAATGTTCTTTATTGCATATGTGATATTCACTCAAAAGCTGAGAAAGACATACGTAATTAATTAATCATGTATCAGCCTATTTAAAAAATCATTAGAGCATACAGTAGTAATAAACGTAATGCATTCTCGTATTTTCTCACGTCATTTGGTGAAAGACGATGAATAGATGATTACATATATAAAATTTATGCCTAGTTCTACATCTATTTTATATGAATATTCTAACAGCAATTACATTGAGCATAAAGTTATTTGTCATAACTGTTAAAGATTTACAATTTGTTAGCCAAGCCCAAATTACAGTGAGTAAATTGCATCTAATACATGTGAATAATATCACTTAGTTGTTATCCTTTTAAGCCTCCAAATAACATTCATGTGTGCGAGTAACATGGGTAGACATTCATAACATGGGTATACAGAGTATACCCATGTATGTGAGGCTCGTTAGAGTATTCAAATGTGTGTGCCTCCGAAGTGTATATATATACTCCGGTAGGGCAACATGGGGCAGCGCGACCCCCTTTTTTAAACTAAATTTTTGATAAAGTTTTAATTGATACGAGGTGGTTCTTTGTTTTGTTTAAAGGTACAACTAGTGAGGAATGTTGTTAATTAGACGCCTATAGAGTTATTCAATTTTTAATGAAACACTATTTTGTAAAAAGTGTCAAAATGGGCCCATTGCCCCACCCCTGGGGCAATAGGCTCATGAGCTTGGGGCAAAGCGCCCACCCCTGGTCCTTTTACCACAATTGCATATTTTTCGTTCAAAAATGATAAAACAACACTTTACAGTTAAAATAAGAAAAATGAAATGAAAAATATGGCATTCATTCATTTATTAACAACTCAAAAAATCATATCCTTATTTGAGAAAATATAATCTTGGCTTAAAAAAATCTATCACTGACGTGAAGAAAATTTTTCATTGACATAAAAATATAGTTCCCTGACTTGAAAAATATATCCTTGCAATAAAAATTCGTCCTTGACATAAAAAATGTATCCTTGATTAGAAAAAAATATATTTAGTTGATCAGAAAAAAACTTCGTTCCAGTTTCGTCCATAGTCCAGATATTATGTGCAGAGAATTCGTACCTAATCGTGATTTCAGCCAACGCCATAAAAACTCATCAACTTTTGGCTCATTGGTGTTGACTGAAATCAACTTTTGGCAAGGCAGGAGTCAATAACTCGATAAGGGTTCATAAATACGCATAACTGGAAACTAAACCTGCTGCCTTGAGGCGGCAAATCAAAAAATCATGCAATATGGAGTGTAATTTGTAATTCAAAAAGCTAGTCATAGTTTTGAAAAGGTAATTGAGACAAATCTAATGATGTATAACACAAGACTTCACCATGGGCGCTTCGCCCCGTGACACGCGTGGGCCCGTTGCCCCACTAGGTATCATTTCAATTTATATCGTGTCAACATTTTATTTTAAAAGCTAATAGTCTAAATTTGATCTCAAAATTATCCCTATAAACATCACTTTCAAAATATAATTCACAGTAATTTCAAAAGCTTCATCTACTGTAATCGAAAAAGTTTTATTTAGCAGCAAACAATTTTTTATCTGGGCTAAAACAGTTATTCACAAATAACTTAATAACGCAAACACTTAGCAAAACGTACACTTCATCCCAGTGAAACTGTCGACCGGCGGTAGAGAACAGGGACCAATATCTGCCATACTTAGCGAGAAACCCGCTATGGGCCCATGACCCGCAGTGAGCTAGCTGCCCCTTGTTTCCCTACCAACATAAAATGAACGTGATGCTCACACTGAAGTTTATAAAGGAATATTGATCATAATTCCCAGAAAAATAACATAACTAAAGAAGCACATGATGTCTGGCAGTCTTTTTGTTCACACTCGCAAAAATAAAGGAATAATTTAGAGACAAATTTCAACTTTTCCTTTTCTTTTGATTTATGAAGTGAAGCTAGTTAGAACGTCAAGGAGTTGCTAATTATAGTTAAAGTCGTGGTTTTATTTCATGGAAAATTTAAGTCTGTTGAGAATGGTCCGTCTGCAGAGCCTCCAATTATTTAGTTTCCCACGAGGAGAATCTCGTTTCGAATTTTCTATTTTCTATTTGGGAAGAAAAAAATAGACATTTTATCTAGGTCTATGCCATTAGTTTATAAATGGCAATTGCGTTTCCTATGTATTTTCGAAAAGTAATTACTTGTTTAAAATTGCAATCATAATATCCCGAAAAGCAAACTTACGCGTACGCAAGCCGATACACAAGCTTCAAGTACAGGGTGCGCCACAGAAACTTACTTATTTGAAAGGTCAATAAAAACAAAAGTATTTCAGATCTCGTTTTAAAATTTTTTTTGTTCGAGAAAACAGTATCCCAAATTTTTTTTCATACAGTTTTGAAAATTAAAGCTCATAAATGACGGCCTCCATTGCGCATAAACTAATGAAGTCTCTTTTTGCATAATGGTTTCCACTCTATGCAGCATATCAATCGGTATTTTGGCAATGACGTCGCGAATGTTGTTCTTGAGGTGTGCTATGGTCCGTGGTCGATCGACATGAACCAGAAATTTCAAATATCCCCATAAAAAGAAATCGCATGGAGTCAAACCTGGAGAGCGTGGCGGCCATTGGAGATCGCCTCTGAGAGAGCTGAGGCGGTCTGATTAATGTTGTCGCAACAAATTCATTGAGTCTCGTGCTGTGTGTGTTGTGGCTCCATCTTGCTGAAACCACATGTTCCTAACGTTCATTTCTTCGAGTCTTAGAATAAAAAATTCCTCGATCATGTTCCTGTAACGAGCTCCATTAACGGTAACTGCGCATTTGTTTTCTTCAAAAAATAAGGATCAATTATTCCCAATACCGACATCGCACACCAGACAGTAACTCGCTCACAGTTAAGTGCTAAGTGGCTTCTGTTGAAGCTCCCATGGATTTACACCACACCAATAACGCAGGTTTTGCTTGCTGACGCAGCCGGAATTGTGGAAGTGAGCCTCGTCACTGAAAAAAAAGACCGCGTCTTCAGGCAGGTTGTCAACCAAACCAGCATTTCAAATGCATTTTGACGGGCAACAAAATCGCGTTCAGTTAATTCTTGCACAACAGCAAATTTATTTGAAAAACTTTGAGAAACAAACTGGGGAATTTTTCCCTTCAGATGCACCCCCTCTCGCCCCTCTACCCGACCAACTAACCGCACATGATTTTTTTTTTAAAGTAAGTTTTGCTGGCGCACCCTGTAGTTAGTTTTAAAAATTATAGTACTTCGTCAGATGAGTGATATCTATAGTTGGACAGAACATTTTTCGATTGAAACGAAATCTTCAACATTCGTTCGAATTTCGTAGCGAGTGTTAAAATGCAATTTGACCGTTCAAACTTCTGATTTTTTTCATTCAATCAAAATTATGGAAATATTGTGAATCTAGAAATTGTGAGCTAATTTGCACTGTCGTTTGGTGAGTGGTAAATGTGGTAAATTGTGTGAGTGGTAAATGTGTGTAAAATTATTGTTCGAAGCTCATGCAAAATGTTTTGTGATGTCTAAAATCGGCAAAGGCTTAAGCTAAGCGGACACAACTGTTTTAATTGCATAACATTGGAGTGCTTTTTATTTCCTGAATTCACTTTTATGACTAAATCTGAATAAAATATTCAATAGAACACATTTCACTCGGAAAATAGCCTAATTTAACAAAAGCTCGTAACGGTGGGCGTCGATGACAATCAAACGTTAACAGAATCATATCATCTCAATGGCTATACGAGAATAAATTAATCTAACGATTCTTATTACCAAATGTACTGTTTTCGCAACAATATGTTAAGAGAAAATTTTGAAACCATTTCCTTGGTTTTGTGAGATTTAATCCAGCAAAAGTATAAATTAAGAGGTACCTCATATTTAAATTCAAGTCTCCAAACACATCTACAAATTCAAGTCTTCAAACACTCTCAACTCAAATTTTTCATCCAATTCTCATTCATTTTTACGCAAAAAAACTCTCCACTGGACACGAGGATTTACAAAGTTTCAGCAAGCTGTCCTTTCCTCTAATACGGAATACCAAAATCAGTGGGCTTCAATTTTGCGGCATTCAAGACCAGCAACTTCTAGCCGCTAATGCAGTCACGCTATTTACCTAGGCCGCACTTGTGTCGACTGTTACCGTTGCCAAAGACTACAGCGCAGTAAGTTATTTGGAATGTCCCTAATCATGACGTTATTGGCAACGACTGCAACATGAGCCCCGTTGCAAACGGCTGCAACACGAATGTAGTTGAAAATGACAACAACACAACGTCGGTTGAAACACGGCCGGTGTTCGGAAACTGCAACACGACGTTGAAATGAGTTGCAAAATGTCAAAGTTTAGAACAACTGCAACACAACGCGGATGAAATGGATTGCAACAGGCGAGGTTAGGAACGGCTGAAACACCGACGTCGCCGAAAACAGCTGCACTAAAGATGTGAACCGGACATTAAAATACGGACTAATGGAGCAAATTTGCGGCTGAAATTCATGGTTTCCAAGGACTACTACACACAGGACATGCATAGCCTATGTCCAGCCTCTGCTAGCAGAGGCGATCGCCTACACTATGAAAATGCTGGTGTTTTAGTGGCATCAACAAATGATATGCCCATAATTGTTTCATACAATAGTATTACAATGTGTGTAGTAGTCCTTGGTCAGAACCATAGACTTTTTGCCAGTTTTACAAGGACTACTACACACATTGTAATACTATTGTATGAAACAATTATGGGCATATCATTTGTTGATGCCACTAAAACAACAGCATTTTCATAGTGTAGGCGATCGCCTCTGCTAGCAGAGGCTGGACATAGGCTATGCATGTCCTGTGTGTAGTAGTCCTTGATGGTTTCAAAATGAATGGCATCGTTTGTAACACCATCTTAAATTATAACAGTGAAATCACTCAATGGGATTTTTTTCCTACTTGATTGGCCGGCCATATGTATGATCATCCCTAATCAGCAGACGATCTATCACGTGGTTCCCTTACCGTTGAATTTGGACAGATCTTGTTCACTTGATCTTTCCACCCATGAAAATTATCTTCGCTGAATTCATAGAATTTTTTCGCGTCTGGTCAATAATAAAGTAGGTATAAACAGTAAGGACTATGAAGCGGTACCTTTTGCCATGCAAGACTATTTCGAATTAAGCTAATGAGTTTTTGAGGGACGGATGCTAATTACCATTTGACTTTCAAATCAAGCAAAAATTATTTTTAGAATTATTTGCCACTTGATATTCGTTTGTCATGCGTTCAACGAAATTGCTTGACTTTGCACTGTTGAGTACAAGTTTTTAACGAAACTAAGTCATTTTCGCCACGAGGGAAAATATTGTTATTCAAGCCATATGATAAGCAGAATAATTAATTATCTAATCTTTATGTTATTTAAACAAAATATTTATAAGTGGGTAAATGTCAAATAGTTTAAAAATAAAAATGACGAAATTTGTGCAATTATGATACGAGTGCCAGTTAATTTCATGAGCGCTGTTAAACGAAGGAAATAAATTACATTAATTCGACTGAAAATTTTGAAAATGTGTCTGATAAACTAATTTCATTTACTTTACCTGACGCTAAAGAAACTTTGAACTCAGCGTGGCTTTTTAGTTAGGTCGCTAGCAGTTGGCTACTTCCTTCTTTACCACCTACCGAAGTATAAAATTTATTAATTAGTTATCATTATTAATTGAATGAATATTGTTAATATACACTGGAGCTGTTATAGTAACAACTATAATTGTATATGGGTATAAATTATTGATCCAGGTAATTATTGGACATTACCCTCCCCCTCAAGACGAGAGGTGAACTTGAAATGAAAGTGGATAATACATTTTTTAAATTCAAAATCGACATTGGTCAATGGATTGATTTAAAACCTTGCGGTTATCGACTTATGATAAGGTTCGATTAGTTGGGAATTATCACTCAATATGGTAATATAAATCCCTTACGATTATTTATTTCCTCTCTGGGTAACAAACTTTGACTATCGGTGAACACATCTTAACAGTCTAATTTTCTGCGCTCGTCTCCAATCTTTTTGTTCAGGAAATTTGGGCTATCGTGAGCTAATATGAAAAACTTACTAATTCAGCCTTCAAGGTGAGGGCATATTCTATTCTGTTGTTGAGATTTAAAATTTTGTTCACACACCTAATTGTAGATTGTGTTCGTTTCATTGAAATTATTTTATTTTTTTATCTATAACTTTTTCTTCATACACGTCTTAACTTTTTTCAGTTGTTGAATTAATTGTTTATTAATTTTATTTAATGCCATTAAATGAATGTATTTAGGTAATTGCCTCCGTTGATCATGATTTACACAGCTAATTGGAATTCTCCCACTAAATATATATTTTTTTTACGTGAAGTCGGTAGAAGATTACGGCATAAACAAATCAGAGTTATAGTTTTTCGACATAGTCGCTCAAGTAAGGACAACATAAGGCAAAGATTGTTTGCCAGTCTTAAATTATGAAAAAATTAATAGCGTTAATCTTAAATGATTATTGACCAGAAATCCACCTCAGTTGATGCCCCTTATACTATTTTTTGCAATTTTCAATGTAATTAATCCCCTAATACGTAATCACGTATCATTTTCAACATAGGGAGAAAAATATATGCTTCAGTTTTTTTCAAAATTTATTTGAATGCACGGTGAGTAAACGCGCAAAAATTTACAAGCACACAGAGAGGTAAAAGACTCTTGTAATACATCTCATGGTGAAAATATTTTGACAGGCCATGTCACCTCTGTGGCCTGCCTTTATTGTGTCCATAGACACTTGAAGCGTAACATATGAGTGCTTCGATAACAAATAAATTATTGGGGTGTGAAAGAATGATGCGCAGCTGAGAGCAAAAGACAGCTATTTAACTTGGAACAGTTTGAGTGCAGTTAAACGTTGCACTAACATCGTTTTCAGACACTTTTCTTTTTCATCAACGAGACATGACAAAAATCGCATGCACATGAATTTTCGCCATTCGTGAGAGCATAAATAAATTATTGTGCTGGTAAATATCAAGTTAAATATATATTCTTTCGTATTCATTGAACGATTAATTGTAAAAGGATTGCCCTTCTATTCACGCTGAGTAAATAACTTAAAGCAGTTAAAATACAACAAAAATAACACACATTGCGTAATGAATATATATATTAATTTCAGGTAATGGCTTAAAGCTATTTAAATTGTCGCATTAAATTTCTAGTTGCCCACATTCATGCTCCTCATCTAGTCCGGCTCTGCTGATCCATTCGTGACGTCATCGCATTGTTTATGAGATGAAATGTGTCGTTAAAAATTCGTTCGTCGTCTCCTTTGTTCACATTTCTCGACCTAGTAAAAAAATATCACACAGCCCTGCTTAGATCGAGGACAATATAACTACGTGAACATTTCCCTCTTATTAGACTTTAATCACAATTAAGCTAAGAGATTTGCAGGATGTTCTATGTTTGAATGTCCTATGTCTTTAATTATTCGGTTTCTTAAATGATATGGCTTTTTGGCAGGCCTGAAGCAGGATAGTATACTTCGAATGAATATTGTCTCACCTGTGCAAAAGAATTCGCATTGGTCGTTGTAGATGCACATATGGATCCACAGAGCGCCAGCAAGTTCCCAATGATCACCGTTGGCGAGTTGATGATGTCACTGATCGAGTAATAATAGAGACTAGAGTAATTTTCGTCGCGTTCGGTACCTGGAATGTACGATCCAAATTTCTTTCTATAATTTCCATACCTCAGCCGAAGTCCAATAATTATGTCTTCGAATGAGAGAGATTCATAACAGTTGAATTCATCGCGTCAGTTACGTATAGTCGTATACTTCTAATTACCGATGAATAATTCGTAGTCATCAAGAACCTCCAAAAATTTACTCGTGAACTTTTCATGATCAAAAAGCTGAAAGACTTTCTAAATTAAAAAAGGAACAATAATATAAGTCATTTACGTTATGTAAGGAATACAAAGTTTGTTAAATTATAATGAGCGGTAAAAAACAATATTTGATCTAACTAAGGAACTTTTAGTGATCAACAAAAGAAAGCTTTAAAGACGTTTTTCACGAATGATCAATTTCAAATTCACTTTTTGTAAATATGTTAATTTCAATCTTTGCTATGCGTAATTTCAGCAAGAATAAAACAAGGTATATGCGACGAATGTATAATGGAACGCTAAATTAATTTTTCTCTCTTACGTAGCACATTATTACAGCACATCACATACGATTGTTTCAATCGATGACTGATGACTCGCATTGAAAATGAAACATCTGAGATACGCACAATTTTCTCACCTTTATGAAGCTGTTGATCTCGATGAGAGCTCGAACTTACTGTAAACGCGCAGCAGCTCACCAGCAATAAAGCTGTCACGATCTGCACTTTCTCTTGGCCAATCATTATCAAGGAATAAGAACAGGGCTTATGAAATACGTTGTCAATGATATAATTTACAACTTTAGACTCACTTAAAAACCGTGATGAATTATTTGATAATGCACAGCTATGGATTTTGCTGAAAAAAATCGTGCAATGCTAAAAACTAAAGACGTGAAGTTCGATAATATAAGTTATATAAAAAATAATATATAGTTATATAATAATAATAAAAATTTTCTCCATGAATAACTCACAACACAGTAGTGGGTACAACGGCATCCTAAAAATTATATGAATTGTTACAAATTCTTCATTGTATATAAATTACCTTGGACATTCTTCTAAAATGAGGAACACTGCTGCGGTCTTTTTCGTAAAAATTGAGAAAGACTTTACAATGATTAATCTCAGGATGCGGTTACTGGGATACCTGACAACAAATAGAAGTAACGATGCAAGACAAGACAAGTGAAATTAAAATTATTATCAATGAATAATTTATGAAACGTATCTTTTCAGCAAACACCAACTAATTCTTACAATAATGCAGCTGTTCAACACTCCTTCCAAATTTCCCTTTGTTTGACTGACTGGAACTGGAATTTTTTTGTGGCAAAGTTAGCAAAGCAGATAATTCTTTTATGGATCAAATAAAATCAGAATTTTCCTAGAAATTTTTTGCAATTTTTTATCAATTTTTTTTTCAAATAGAACACCAGATCAGATCATTATAATCAGTATTAAAAAATAATTGATGTTATGACAGGTGAATTAAGTCGCAACGGGATGCTACGAATGATATAAATTTAATGAAGAAATTTATGATTGTCCTCCCTTGTCTATGTATACTCCTTGATTCCAATATTACTGAAATTGTAAGTTGAGAGAGAGCATCCAAAAAGAAAAAAAACAGTCATGAAAATATGATTTAAATAATATTTACTTTCGAGAGACGGGAGAAATGAATTTTGTTTCTTTGAATTGTTTCATTGCCTTCACTTTTACGATCTGATGCCAATTTTTATTTAAAATATAGTTAAAGCAATTATAGGGCTCTCACTGATAGGGATTGAGTACGAATTCAAATCTGTAACCTAATTTGAATAGTATTTCCACTTTATTTGTGGCTTTGTATGGACAATATACTGTAAGGCGTTGGACACATGCCGCACTTTAATGCTTCTAAACTATACCTTCATGTTCCATATCAGCGCCTAAATCTGCACTCACGCATAAAGTTTTTTCGTGAAACATACATTGCAAATGGATATTCTAGTGAAACATTAAATAATTTGGAACTTATGAGAAGGCATTAATATTAGATATTTATGTTATGTTCAATTCTTTATGTTCTACTGACGGGACCGCCTACTTCAGCGCTAGGGCATCTGATTGATCCAAAAAGTTCGGCATATTGTTCCTGAACAACGGAATAAATGCACCGACGTACGAAGAGTATGACTATCAATTCATGATCGGATACTGCATACAACTTTACTGTTCGCCCATCATTAAAAATGATGGACGTCCATCAAAGTAAGTTTTTGTTCATTGTTCCTCTCGATGTCAGGACATGGCATGCAACTTTTGAGTCTTCACATCAACATAAAAGCAAAGTTCCTTCAGCCTCGATAAGTGTATGCAAATTGCAGTTGTTGGAGCGGAAATGTGTGCCCGATAGAATCGATACAAGTCAACTACCGATGTAATGCAATGAACTGAAAACCTGATGATATTCTGCAACGGTTTAGATACATAACCAAAATTGGCTACTGGGTAAATAATAATTATATCCTAGAAATTCAAAAGCGAAGAAATCACCACAAAAATTTAGCATATCTCTATTGAAAACGTTTCGCAGACCAGCTCCATCGTCAGTTCGATAAATCTAGAACACAGATAAAGGCAGAAAATAAGGTTGGAGTTAATAAAAAAACACAGAAGTTAAAAACCTAAATTTACAGACAAAGGGCAGAGTAATAAAGTAAGTACCTATCTATTCACAATTTCTAATGGATAAGAACTATAGGCAGCATTTAAACTAGGCTTCTCTTTAAAAATATACAATGATTCCAAAATACGCAGATCGGAGGCACCAGAACTATAAGCTAAAACCTTAAATCTGTGTCGGACACTGCATGAACGTTGCACTGTTCGGCGTAAGTGCGCACTGCCGAATGAGAAGGGCGCGATAGTAACTGCCCAGTCCTATAACACCTCCCTCTATGCTCAGCGACCCTAGTGTAAAAGTTGCGTGCCGTCATCCCAACGTACGCAGATGCAGAGATATGCTAAATTTTTGTGGTGTTTTCTTCGCTTTTACATTTCTAGTGAATCTGCGATTAAAGCAATCTAGTGACTATTTTACTTTTGTACGATCAAAATACGGCGAAGATGGTTGCCACCTCTATAGAAAATACTGCGATCTTCTCCGAAAGACGGCAAAGACTTCATTAGATATTGATTTCCTGGTGAAGTGTAAGGTTTATGGTGTTTTCCCAAAGTTCCTGAGATTTTAATCTTTACAAACGGTGCCTTCGATATAATTCAAATTTTTATAAATCGTGGCAGAATAAGCTTCTCTCCAGGGAATTATCCTCAAAGAGGAAGACGCTGAAATCTTTAACCGATTTGGCTGCCGAAAGTGAACTGCAACTTGCTCTTTGCTTTCCACCCTCGACGCCTTTGCTATCCGCCAACATGCTAGATGGGCTACAGAAGCATTCAGGAAAGTTACCAGCCAAACACATCAAAGGAAACTGAGTAACCTCGGCATCCACAACGAAATTCGTCCTATTGACCCAGATAAGGTGGTGTTCAACTATAGTTCTTTCAACTTGGAGCATCGTATCAAATTCTTGCTGGCTTTTGGCATTGATTTTTGTCTGCCAATATTTAAGTTGGACTTTTATAATTTTTTTTAGCATATGAAAGACTAGCTCTCAGCATAAAGAATGTTCCTACTCCTAACCGCCCAGAGTTTCTTGGGAACTTGCAGAGCTTGGCCTATCGTCATTTTTACGGCTTTAAGTCATATAAATTTTTTTCTTCTGTAATTCAGCCCAGTGACACGCTTGTATTAAAAAACTTGGCGAAAAATAAAGACTTGATCATATGTAAATCTGACAAGGGCAGAGGCGTTGTTTTGGTTGATCGTAGTCGATATAACAGTAGCCTTACTGCACTAATCACCGATCATTCTAAATTTGTCGAAATTACCGATCCAATCTCTAAAACTGTTTTGAAAATCGAAGATAAAATCAATATATAGCTCTCTGCGAAAACTCAAGGACTCGTCTGCTTTCTCATCTGATACGTACTCTAAACTTTCCGCCTCCGGTTCATGCCGGTTGCGATTTTATATATGGCTTACCTAATATTCATAAGTCTGATTTTGCCTCAAAGTTTCAATTCAGACCAATTTTTGCCGCATATAATACCCCTAGTTTTAAACTGGCTACATTTTTAGTTCCTGTCTTAAACTGTCTTACAACTAATCTGTAAACAGTAGACAATTCTTATACTTTTGTTGACCTCTTGAAAGACTTTACTGATGTTCAAGGCTTAACAATGGCCTCTTTTGACGTAGAAAATTTATTTACAAATAAACTATAGAGATCTGTCTATATACTCTGTTTAAGGATATTCGTGATACTGTTATTGGTTTAAACCGCAATTATTTTAAATCCCTGCTAGAATTATCAGTTCTAAATTCGATTTTCATATTTGCTGGTAAATTTTACAAACATATATACGGTTTGGGCATTGGTCTTCCCCTCGGCCCAACTTTTGCGAATATTTTTATGTGTTTTCACGAGGTTTCATGGCTGACCAATTGTCCTCCTGACTTTAAGCCAATTTTTTATAACAGATACGTCGATGACACCTTCCTTATTTTCAAGCATCCTTCTCATGTAAAACTTTTCTTTGATTACCTAAACTTGCAACATAACTCTATTAAATTTACCATGGAACTTGAATCGATCAATAGTTTGTCCTTTCTGGACTGCAATATTAAAGCTTTTTTTTACTTTTCATAAGTAAAAAAAATACTGATTCAAAAGTAACTAATCAATCTAAAATTGGAACGAAGTGAATAAAAATAATTGGAACGAAGTTAGGCGATCGTAACAATGTGAGTAAATTTAATTCAATTACAAGGCTATTTGGTACCGAATGCCTTGATTTTGAAGATCTTTATTTTTTAATAATTATAATTAATTCACTACTCAGTAACCATAATGTTACCCAGAAAATGAAATATTTTAAATAATAAATAACGTTATTGGTGTATCATAGTGTTACATTATACAATAAAGTTCGCCACTAACACAGAAAAACATTTCTGGTAAAGTTTTCGCAGCTCAGGTATTTTTCTTGGTGGGCATATCGAGGTGCAGCTGTATTCTTAGAAACGTTTTACGTTCCGTCCGTGAAGGGAAGTAATAACACATCAGCATCGAAGATACTTTATTGGAACAATATTAACGAACAATAAGAACTCATACAATGTGCTCATAATCTCTACTGGTGTATCTATGTACTTATAGTGGCTGGTCATTTAAAATACAGGATGGTTATTATGCTACATACCCTCTAGTGTAAGACAATTAGTTTTATCAACGGGTTCATGAACCGTTTGCTACCGACAGTTTTCTGGCAATTACTTATTTCGACTAGAGATTTTCCTGCATCAAAGTAATTTATTTTTATCATCATTATTAGCATTTGGTCTTGATGGCTTTAATATCATCGATAATCTTGAGCTCTGTATCATCGATAACAATTTTCACCACGTCGATAGCAATATTTTTGTTAATAAACACCATAATCAGAACCCTATAGTTATGAAAGAAATTTGTATAAAATTTTCAATACTATCTTCTCCAGTTAACAGATAATAGTTAAAGGACACGCGAGCATGTAACCCATAAAACTGGCCAACAGCTATCGGTTAATGCATTAAAGCCGAACTTTTGAAAAGCATTAGTCAAAAGGTGAAAAGGCTAAGAGGATGCAACCCAACAGAGAGCGGTGTTCAAAATTAAAATGCTAATCGAAAAACATAACAAATAGGTTTGAAATTTTTACTGTGAAGATGCACCCTCTTGTTTGAATTTTCAAATAATAAAATAAATTTTTTAATTACTCTAATCTAGTTATAAGAAACAGATCCAGCACAGATAGATCCAGTCATAAAACATCGACTTCAAGTATAGCCTAACCGGTCACTAGCTGACGAGCTACGAGCACAGCCTAACCGGTCACTATAGCTGACGAGCTACGAGGACAGCATAACCGGTCACTAGCTGACGAGCTACGAGGACAGCATAACCGGTCACTAGCTTACGAGCTACGAGGGCAGGATGACCGGTCACTAGCTGACGAGCTACGAGGACAGCATAACCGGTCACTAGCTGACGAGCTACGAGGACAGCCTGACCGGTCACTAGCTGACGAGCTACGAGGACAGCCTGACCGGTCACTATAGCTGACGAGCTACGAGGACAGCATAACTGGTCACTAGCTGACGAGCTACGAGGACAGCCTAACCGGTCACTAGCTTACGAGCTACGAGGGCAGCATGACCGGTCACTAGCTGACGAGCTACGAGGACAGCATATTTGATGCTGAAACTTGAGTCACTATAATAGAATAGCTATATAACTGCTTTGGGTTCCGTCGGTCCCTGTCAAAGGACCTGTTAAAGCTTATATAATTTTGTAATTCAGAAGAAAACTAATTTGGAGATTTCCTACAAAGTTATCCAACTTTCCCCATGAAATTAAGTACGAATGCTTGATGAAAAATGACTTTAATCCGGTTAAAGTATTTTCTCACTTTTAAATTAAACTCAGCCCCAATTTTCAACCGTTTAGTAGACACGAACTGACGCAGATTAATGTTCTTTATTGAATATGTGATATTCACTCAAAAGCTGAGAAAGATATGCGTAATTAATTAATCATGTATCAGCCTATTTAAGAAATCATTAGAGCATACAGTAGTAATAAACGTAAAGCATTCTCGTATTTTCTCACGTCATTTGGTGAAAGACGATGAATAGATGATTACATATATAAAATTTATGCCTAGTTCTACATCTATTTTTTATAAATATTCTAACAGCAATTACATGGAGCATAAAGTTATTTGTCATAACTGTTAAAGATTTACAATTTATTAGCCAAGCCCCAAATTACAGTGAGTAAATTGCATGATAATACATGTGAATAATATCACTTAGTTATCATCCTTTTAAGTCTCCAAATAACACTCCTGTGTGCGAGTCAGGACAGAGTACCCATGTATATGAGGCTCGTTAGAGTATTCAAATGTGTGTGCCTCTGAAGCGTATATATATACTCCGGTAGGGCAACATGGGGCAGCGCGCCCTTCTTTTTTTTTAACTAAAATTTTGATGAAATTTCAATTGATAAGAGGTGGTTCTTTGTTTTGTTCAAAGGTACAACTAACGAGGAATGTATGATGTGAATTAGACGCCTATAGAGTTATTAAATTTTTAATGAAACACTATTTTGTAAAAAGTGTTAAAATGGGCCCATTGCCCCACCCCTGGGGCAATGGGCCCGTGGGCTTGGGGCAAGGCGCCCACCATTGGTCCCTTTACCACAATTGCATATTTTTCGTTCAAAAATGATGAAACAACACTTTACAGTTATAAATAAGAAAAATGTAACAAAAAATATGACATTCATTCATTTATTAACAACTCAAAAAATCATATCCTTAGCTTGAAAAAATATACTCCTGGCTTAAAAAATCTATCACTGACGTGAAGAAAAATATTTCATTGACATAAAAATATATATCCCTGACTTGAAAAATATATCCTTGCGATAAAAAATTCGTCCATGACATAAAAAATGTATCCTTGACTAGAAAAAAATATATATAGTTGATCAGAAAAAACTTCGTTCCAGTTTCGTCCATAATCCAGATATTATGTGCAAAGAATTCGTACCTAATCGTGATTTCAGCCAACACCATAAAAACTCATCAATTTATGGCTCATTGGTGTTGACTGAAATCAACTTTTCGCAAAGCAAGAGTCAATAACTCGATAAGAGGTCATAAATACGCATAACTAGAAACTAAACCTGTTGCCTTGAGGCTTCAAATAAAAAAAATCATGCAATATAGAGTATAATTTGAAATTCAAAACGCTGGTCATAGTTTGAAAAGGTCATTGAGACAAATTTAATGATGTAAAACACAAGACTTTATCATGGGCGCTTTGCCCCGTGACACGCGTGGGCCCGTTGCCCCACTAGGTATCATTTCAATTTATATCGTGTTAACATTTTATTTTAAAAGCTAATAGTCTAAAAAAGATCTCAAAATTATCCCAAGAAATATTACTTTCAAAATATAATGCACAGTAATTTCAGAAGCTTCATCTACAGTAATCGAAAACAATTTTATTTAGCAGCAAAAAAATTTTTATCTGCGCTAAAACTGTTATTCACAAATTACTTAATAACGCAAACACTTGGCAAAAAGTAAATCCGTACACTTCATCCCAGTAAAACTGTCGACCGGCGGTAGCGAACACGGACCAATATCTGCCATACTTAGCGAGAAACCCGCTATGGGCCCATGACCCGCAGTGGGCTCGCTGCCCCATGTTAACCTACCAACATAAAATAAACATGATGCTCACACTGAAGTTGATAATGGAATATTGATCATAATTCCCAGAAAAATAACATAATTAAAGAAGCACATGATGTCTGGCAGTCTTTTTGTTCACACCACACCCGCAAAAATAAAGGAATAATTTAGAGACAAATTTAAACTTTTCCTTTTCTTTTGATGTATGAAGTGAAGCTAGTTAGAACGTCAAAGAGTTGCTAATTATAGTTGAAGTCGTGGTTTTATTCCATGGAAAATTAAGTCTGTTGAAGGTAGTCCATCTACGGAGCCTCCAATTATTTAGTTTCCCATAAAGAGATTCACTTTTTGAATTTTCTATTTTCTATTTGGAAAAAATAGGCCTTTTATCAAGGTCTACGCCATTAGTACAAAATGGCAATTGCGTTTCCTAATCTCGAAATGTAATTATTTGTTTAAAATTGAAATCAGAATATCCCGAAGAGCAAACATACTCGTACGCAAACAAATCATCAGCTTCAAGTAATTGCTTCTGAAAATTGTAGTACTTCGTCAGATGAGTGATATGATATCTACATATAGTTGGACAGAACATTTTTCGATTAAAATAAAATCTTCAACATTCGTTGGAATTTCGTAGCGAGTGTTAAAATACATTTTGACCGTTCAAAATTCTGTTTTTTTTTATTTATTCAATCAAAATTATGAAAATATTGTGAATCTAGAAGGAGTTGTGAGCTAATGTACACTGTCGTTTGGTGAGCGGTAAATGCATACGGCATATTCGAAGCTCATGCAAAATGTTTTGTGATGTCTAAAATCGGCAAAGGCTTAAAGCTAAGCTGACACAACTATTATAATTGCATAAAATTGGAGTGCTTTATATTTCCTGAATCAGATCATCCTGAACGGAATCAGATCATCTCAATAACTATACGAGAAAAAAAATTAATCTACCGATTCTTATTACCAAATGAGCTGTTTTCGACACAATGTCACGAGCAAAATTTAAACCATTTCTTTGGTTTTGTGAGATTCAATCCTGCAAAGTTATAAATTAAGAGGGACCTCATATTTAAATCCCAGTCTCCAAACACATCTACAAATTCAAGTCTTCAAACACTCTCAACTCAAATATTTCATCCAATTCTCATTCATTTTTACGCAAAAAAACTCTCCCTGGACACGAGGATTTACAAGGTTTCAGCAAGCTGTCCTTTCCTCCAATACGGATTACCAAAATCAGTGGGCTTCAGTTTTGCGTCAATCAAGACCAGCAACTTCTAGCCGCTAATGCAGTCACGCTACCGTTGCCAAAGACTACAGCGCAGTAAGTTATTTGGAATGTCCCAAATCATAACATAACATATAACATAGTGATCTCGGCGCTGAAGTATAGGCCTGATGTGGCCTGTCGCCGATTCTTTTACTTTTCGTGCCTTGTTCATAGAAGATCTAATATCGTTTCATTTGACCGGATCTTTTCATGACTGACGATAGTTTCAAGTAGCTTCTAGACTTCCACCGGGTTGATATGGTGCTAGGTATTTCAAATCTGAACATATATTTTTCCATAGCTTTATCTAGTCTGTTCATGACGCTATTGGCAACGACTGCAACATAAACACCGTTGCAAAAGGCTGCAACACGAATGAAGTTGAAAATGACAGCAACACAACGTCGGTTGAAACACGGCCGGTGTTCGGAAACTGCAACACGACGTTGAAATGAGTTGCAAAATGACAAAGTTTAGAACGACTGCAACACGACGCGGATAGAAAGGAAGGGGATAAACCGGGAACTTAAGAATGTCTGAAACACCGACGTCGTGAAACGGCTAAAATTGCGGCTGAAATATATGGTTTCAAAATGAATGACATCGTTTGTACCGCCATCCGAAATTATAATAGTGAAATCAAACCATTTGATTTCTTCCCTACTTGACTTGTCAGGCCATATTTGATTGTCTCTAATCAGCCGATGATTATCACATAATTCCCTTAACCATTGAATTTGGAGAGATCTCTGTTCATTTGATCTTTCCAACCATTAAAATTATCTTCGCTGAATTCATAGAACTTTTTCGCGTCTGGGCAATAATAAAGTATAAACAGTTGGGACTATTTAAACGGTACCTTTTATCATGCAAGCCTATTTCGAATTGAACTAAAGAGGTCTCTAGCGACGATTACCGTTACTTTTAAACCAATCAAAAGTTAATTTTAGACTTATTGCCACTCAGTATTCGTTAGTCAAGCGTTCAACGAAATTGCTTGACTTTGCACAGTTGACGAGTGCAAGTTTTTAACAAAACTGAATCAACTTCGTCACTAGGGAAAATATTGTTATTTCAAGGCATATAATAAGCAAAATTATTCCATACTGAATCTATATGTTATTTAAATAAAATATTTATAAGTGGGTAAAAGTCAAAAAGTTTAAAAATAAAAAAAAATTAATTTGAGAAGAAAAGTTTAAAAATGGAAATAAAAAATAAATAAATTTGTGCAATTATGATACTAGGGCCAGTTTATTTCATGAGAGCTATTAAACGAAGGAAATAAAATTCATTTATTTACTAAAAATTATGAAAATGTGACTGCTAAACTAATTTCAATTAATTTACCTGCCGGTAAAGAAACTTTGAATTCAGCGTTGCTTTTAATTAAGGTCGCCAACAGTGGCTACTTTATTCCTTATTACCTACCAAAGTATCAGGTAGATTAATTAGTTATTATTATTATTTAATATTGGTAATATATACTGGAGCTGTAATAGGAACATATATAATTGTATATGGGTATAAATATTTGATCCCGGTAATTATTGGATAGTACCCTCACCCTCAAGACGAGAAGTAAACTAGAAATACAAGTGGATAATACTTTTTTTTTAATTCTAAATCGGCATCGGTCAACGGTTTGCTAGAAAATTTTGCTGTTACCGATTCATTATTATTTTCGATCAGTTGGGAATTATCACTTAATATTGTTATCTAAATCCCTTACGATCATTGATTTCCTTCCTGGGTAACAAGCCTTGACAATCTGTGAGCCTATCTTAACCCTCTACCGCCTGACATGAGTAACCGGAGCAATATTGTCACACTTCTACTTCCCAAAAAGGATACGTTCTAGTGAGCGCAAAATGACTTGCACTGATGGTTGCCGCCACGTACGACAACTGTAAAATGTTCTCTGTTGCGTACAAACGTCCTCAGGTTGATACACTCAATAGTTTACGTATAATTTAGGTCGAAAGTTATGTTCCCGGGGAGTGACATACGGCGGTAGAGGGCTAACAATCAAATTTTTTGTCCTGAGCTCGTCTTCAGTCTTTTTTTTCGGAAATTTGGGCTGTCGTGAGCTGATATGAAAGATTTAATACTTCAGCCTTAACTTCAAGAAGAAGGCATAATCTATTCCTGCGAATATATTTTTTTCAGACACCTAATTATAGATTGTGTTTGTTTCACTTAAGTTATTTTAATTTTTTTACTTTAACTTTTTCTTCAAAAACGTCTTAACTTTTTTCAACTGGTGAATTAACTGCTTATTAATTTTGTTCGATGCCACTAAATGAATGTCTTTAGGTAATTGCATCCATTAATCATGATTTAAACAGCTATTTCTAATTTTTACCAAATATATATTATTTATTACATGAAGTCGGTGGAAGATGCACGCAAAAATAAATCAGAGCTAAATTTTTTCGACATATAGTCGCTCAATTGCATAAGGCAAAGATTGTTAGCCAGTCTTGAACTATGAACAAATATAGCCTTAATATTCCATGATTATTTTCAACAAATCCACCTAAGTTGATGTATCTTATATTATTTCTATTATTTTCAATGCAATTAATCCCCTGATGCGTAATCATATATCAGTTTCAACATAAGGAGAAAAATATATGCTTCAGTTTTTCAAAATTTATTTGAATGCACAGTAAGTTAACGCGCAAAAATTTACAAGCACAGAGAGAGGTAAAAGACTCTTGTAATACATCTCATGGTGAAAATATTTTGACAGGCCATGTCACCTCTGTGGCCTGCCATTATTGTGCCAATGGGGACGGAATTGAAGCGTAATATATGAGTGCTTCGATAACAAATTAATTATTGGGGTGTGAAAGAATGGTGCGCAGCTGAGAACAAAGACATCTATTTAACTTGGAAAAGTTTGAGTGCAGTTAAACGTTGCACTAACATCGTTTTCAGCCACTTTTCATTTTCATTTGCATCAACGAGACATGACAAAAATCGCATGAACTTGAATTTTCGCCATTCGTGAGAGCATAAATTGTGCTGGTAAATATCTAGTTAAATATATATTCTTTCGCATTAATTGAACGACCAATTGTAAAAAGATTGACCATCTATTCACGTTGAATAATATGATTTAAAGCAGTTAAAATGCATTGAAAATAACACACCTAACGTTATGAATATAATATTAATTTTAGGTAATGGCTTTTAGCTATTTAAATTGTCGCATTAAATTTCTAGTTGCCCGCATTCGTGCTCCTCATCTAGCCTGGCACTGCTGATCCATTCGTGACTTCATCGCATTGTTTACTTGATGAGATGAACTAAGTCGTTAAAAATTCTTTTCGTCGTCTCCTAATTGCTCACATTTCGCGACCTAGGAAAAAAATATCACTATCGTGTTAACAATGTGCATTAAAAAGACACGGTGCCATGGTTTTTAAATTCTTCGTTTTTATCTATTACATTAAAAAAATGTAATGATACCCTTTTAGAAGAATTCATTAATCAACCAAAACATCTTCCAAGACCGTCCTGTCTGCTGGTCGAAAATTCTAAAAAAGTGTATATAAAAAAATGACCTCATCTTCTCCTTTATTGTGCACATCGGCGTATTTTATGTATTATGTATATTGATGTTTCGGTGATGATTTCTCTTTTCTCCATTGATCAGTCAAACCAAAACGTAAATTTCCCCAAATCCAAGAACCCAGTAAAAATCATCAGTAATGACGGTGGGGTATCGACCCACCATTGGCTCGCTGGGCAGGAAGGACTCGATAAAATAGCGTGAGCTGGGACGTCCAGGTCGATAGGCAAAAGTGGGATTCCGAGAAAATGCAGAATAATTTCCTAGGAAGATCTGCACGTCCAAGGCCCAGTTGGGATCGGCGACGGCAATCCGAGTTTCGATGACCCTAATCGGTTCAAAAAAATCAATCTGATAATAGGGTTTGTTTACTCGCAAGGAAAGATATACCTCCCGGCCAGTAGATCCGTCAAGACAAGAATAGCCATCCAAGGATTTAGCGATAACCGTAGTACGTGTATTCAGTGGCGATTACAGTAACATTAGCATTCTGGCGAATGACATCACGTATCTTCAGTGTTGAATAGCATGCGTCTATGGCAACCGTTGCAGTGGTCGCTTCTGTGTAGCGAGCACTTACAACGGCTCGTGACAAGAAGCATCGGTTTGTTGTTCCGTCTGGCGATAAGCAAATTATTAGGTGAATATACAAATATTTTTGATGTATATTAGGCAACATGATAAGGGATGAAAAGAATTAACGTCAAAATTTAATTGAGAAACAAAAACTGGTATCAGCTTTGATCCTGCAGAGTTGGTGTTTAACCGATTCTGAACGACCCCGACCACATTGTCAATTTCGATAAGAATATGCAAAAACCGTCTCAGTTTTTGCTCTACCAACTGTCTGTTTCAATCATGGTGACCTTAAACACTTGGCATTGCATTTTTAGGTTTATAAATTGCGTTTTTATTCCATCGAGGTCAGTTGATCAGCACAATGCAAGAATGATGCATGACAACTGAAGAATAAAATACTGAGAACAAGGTTTTAGTCGAGATTTTATGCGGAATGAGGTTATGAGACGTAAGTAAATTTCCTTAATTTTCTCCTTTACAGGCAAGATATTGGCTAGACCACGTAATTTCGTGGACAAGATGTAGCAGGACCGTTTGTCGATACGAAGAGGACATAACAGAAAATCGAGTTCGATATAAGCATGTCTAGTGCTGTGGGAAGTTGAGACCAAATCATGCCTGTGAACATATGGGCGGTCTTGTGCACTAAGTGACTTCTGATAAGGAAAAATAAATATGGAAATTGTGAAATAATCTTAGGCGTCACGAGAGCTCCAACCGTAAAATGAGAACAGAAAGGGCGGGGTCAGATGGCTACCTGGCCTCGGCATGTACACCGTAATCAGTATCAAAACTATAAATGATTGAATGAATTGTAGTTCAGTCCATTTGGAAGCACTTCAAGCGTGGATGTGCACAAGCAAAATGGGATTGATTGAGTGAAATAAAGAAGCCGCAAGTCGGCGGCTAAAGCAGCCAGAGCAAAACAAGAGGACAGCGAGACAATTGCTGGAGCCAAGACAGTAGTTATCATCTGCCTCTGATCGAAGGTGTCAAATTTGCTAATCGTGCTGCACGACACTCTTGCCTTCACGACAATCAACATCAGACCTTGCATGTGCAAATAATTTTAAATTACTATTTAGAAAACTGAACATAACGCCAACTGTACATAACGGGAAAAGTTACGCATTAACTATTATAGTGTTAATGAACGACTTTCAATCATTCACATAACAATGCGGCCGTCACTATGGCAAAGGGAGTTCGTGATAGACTCGTGCGCTGTACAGGAGCCGATACATTCTATTAGATGACATAACGGGTCAATGTCATACGGTAAATTCGTAAAGATTGCAAAGTAAATAGATGTAACAAGCTCAGGTCGTCACTGATCGATGCGTCACTGTTTTTACTTCTAGGCTTTAAAATGCAATAACTACGTGATCATTTCCCTCCTAATAGACTTAAATCACGATCAAGCTAAGAGATTTGCAGGATGTTCTATGTCAGAATCTCCTACGGTCTTTATTTATTCGGTTTCTTAAATGATATGGCTTTTTGTCAGGCCAGAAGCAGGATAGTAAAATTCGAATGAATATTGTCTCACCTGTGCAAAAAGAATCGCATTGGTCGTTGTGGATGCAGATAAAAAAAAGGAACAATAATATAAGGCATTTACATTATGTAAGGAATTCAAGTTTGTTAAATTATAATGAGCGGTATAAAACAATATTTGATCTAACTAAGGAACTTATAGTGATCAACAAAAGAAAGCTTTAAAGACGTTTTTCACGAATGATCAATTTCAAATTCACTTTTTGTAAATATGTTAGTTTCAATCTTTGCCATGCATAATTTCAGCAAGAATAAAATAAGGCATATGCGACGAATGTATAATGGAACGCTAAATTAATTTTTCACTCCTACGTAGCACATTATTACAGCACACCGTACGATTGTTTCAATCGATGACTGATGACTCGCATTGAAAATGAAACATCTGAGATACTCACAATTTTCTCACCTTTATGAAGCTGTTGGTCTCGATGAGAGCTCGAACTTACTTTAAACGCGCAACAGCTCACCAACAATAAAGCTGTCACGATCTGCACTTTCTCTTGGCCAATCATTATCAAGGAATAAGAACAGGGCTTATGAAATGCGTTGTCAATGATATAATTTACATTTTTAGACTAACTTAAAAACCGTGATGAATTATTTGATAATGCACAGCTATGGATTTGGCTGAAAAAAAATCGTGCAATTCCAAAAACTAAAGACGTGAAGTTCGATAATAAAAGTTATATAAAAAAATATATAGTTATATAATAATTATAAAGAATTTTCTCCATGAATAACTCACAACACAGTAGTGGATACAACGGCATCCTAAAAATTATATGAATTGTTAAAAATACTTCATTGTATATAAATTACCTTTGACATTCTTCTAAAATGAGGAACACTGCTGCGGTCTTTTTCGTAAAAATTGAAAAAGACTTTACAATGATTAATCTCAGGATGCGGTTACTGGAATACCTGACAACAAATAGAAGTAACGATGCAAGACAAGACAAGTGATTTTAAAATTATCATCAATGAATAATTTATGAAACGTATCTTTTCGATCAGCAAACGCCAACTAATTCTTACAATAATGCAACTGTTCAACACACCTTCCAAATTTCCCTTTGTTTGACTGACTGGAATTGGATTTTTTTTGTGGCAAAGTTAGCAAAGCAGATAATTCTTTTATGGAATTTTTGGCATTTTTTATCAGAGTTTTTTTTTCCAATAGAACACCAGATCGGATCATTTTAATCAGAATTAAAAATAATTGATATTATGACAGGTGAAATTTAGTCGCCACAGGATGCTACGAATGAAATAAATTTTATAAAGAAATTTATGATTGTCCTCCTTGATTCCAATATTACTGAAATTGTAAATTGAGAGAGAGCATCCAGAAAGAAAAAAAAACAATCTTGATAATATATTTTAATTTAATATTTACTTTCAAGAGACAGATGAAATGAATTTTGTTCCTTTGAATTGTTTCATTGCCCTCATTTTTATGATCTGATGCCAATTTTTACTTAAAATCTGATTGAAGGAATTATAGAGCTCTCACTGATAGGGAGTGAGTACGAAATCAAATCTGTAACCTAATTTGAATAGTATTTCCACTATATTTGTGGCTTTGTATGGACAATATAAGGTGTTGGAGACATGTCGCACTTTAATGCTTCTAAACTATACCTTCATGTTCCATATCAGCGCCAAAATCTGCACCACTCACGCATAAAGTTTTTCCCTGAAACATACATTGCAGATGAAAACTCTAGTGAAACATTTAATAATTTGGAACTTATGAGAAGGCATTAATGTTAGACTGTAATTCTATCGCTCAAGCTCCTTATATTCGTTGTTATGTTCAATTCTTTTTTATGTTCTACTGACGGGACCGCCTACTTCAGCGCTAGGGCATCTGATTGATCCAAAAAGTTCGGCAAATTGTTCCTGAACAACGGAATAAATGCACCGACGTACGAACATTATGACTATCAATTCATGATCGGATACTGCATACAACTTTACTGTTCGTCCATCATTAAAAATGATGAACGTCCAACAAAGTCCAGTTTTTGTTCATTGTTCCCTACAATGTTAGGACATGGCATGCAGCTTTTGGGTGTTCACATTAACATAAAATTATAGAGCTCTCACTGATAGGGAGTGAGTACGAAATCAAATCTGTAACCTAATTTGAATAGTATTTCCACTATATTTGTGGCTTTGTATGGACAATATAAGGTGTTGGAGACATGTCGCACTTTAATGCTTCTAAACTATACCTTCATGTTCCATATCAGCGCCAAAATCTGCACCACTCACGCATAAAGTTTTTCCCTGAAACATACATTGCAGATGAAAACTCTAGTGAAACATTTAATAATTTGGAACTTATGAGAAGGCATTAATGTTAGACTGTAATTCTATCGCTCAAGCTCCTTATATTCGCTGTTATGTTCAATTCTTTTTTATGTTCTACTGACGGGACCGCCTACTTCAGCGCTAGGGCATCTGATTGATCCAAAAAGTTCGGCAAATTGTTCCTGAACAACGGAATAAATGCACCGACGTACGAACATTATGACTATCAATTCATGATCGGATACTGCATACAACTTTACTGTTCGTCCATCATTAAAAATGATGAACGTCCAACAAAGTCCAGTTTTTGTTCATTGTTCCCTACAATGTTAGGACATGGCATGCAGCTTTTGGGTGTTCACATTAACATAGAAGCAAAGTTCCTTCAATCTCGATAAGTGTATACAAATTGCAGTTGTTGGAGCTGAAATGTGTGCCCGATAGAACCGATTCAAGTCAACTACCGATGTATAATGCAATGAACTGAAAACCTGATGATTTTCTGCAATGGTCTACATACATAACCAAACTTGTCTACTGGATAAATAATAATTATATCCTTGATACACATAAGGCCCTGAAATGGGACTTGACAAAATCGTATTTTTGAGTAGTTGGCTAATGATTCACCGATGCAGATGGTTAAAATCTAAGCTCTATATAGTTCGTCAGGTTACCATCAATAACCCATTATTATAGCATCGACACAGGATTCACCTCAGGTTAAATGGAAACATTTTAATTTCGGTTTGAGATTTAGCTCATTATGTGTTAGTGAAATCGAAAGATTTTAAACTCATATAAATTTCATATTATATAACGCTATATTCGAATTTGGCGGACAGAGTTATCGCTTTCATTTGATTTCAGTGACATGAGTGCAGTCACTGAATGATTGTTGAAGTTGCATCATGCACAACGAAATCAAGCTAATAAAGGGCGTGATAATACATACTTCAAATAACAATTAAATATCATAACATGGACAAAACAATGAGATTTAGTAGAGATTTATATCTAATTGTCAAGCCAGAAATTACTCCTAGAATCTATAATGGGACCCTATTTGAAACGGAAAATTCCTTAGAACTTTCTAATTAACGTCAAGGTTCGACCCCATTTACTAGTCAGACCTCAAAGCAAATTGTTTGTTTTCCGCACATCAATTTCGACGTAAAAGGGTTGAGGACATTTGAACTATTTTAATAACTTAATGAAACGTACACAATCAACATATCCACTTCTATTTACTTGAGTTTTTTCTGATTATTTAAGTGCGATTACCTAGGAAGTAAACTAATCTTCCTCTAATGTACGATAATCTTAATAAGAAATTATTCATAGAAGGTAGTTCTATAAGTTTAAGCTTGCAATGCGCAACGAATATTTGTATGTATTTTTTTACAAGGAAAATTCGGTGCAACAATAATTCAGTTTAAAACTATATCAGAAATAAAAAAATTATGTCGTGGCACACACGCAGCGGCAATCTCAGCGCTGTGACCACTTCAAAAAGTCTTTCGTGATCGCATAGTTGTAGCAGCGACCGTAATCTCAGATACCTCATGCATATGATAGCACACGTTGGACTACTGACTAATATAATCACCTACCTAACGATACGTTATTCATGAAAAACTATTTGTTCGGATCATATGAGGCCCTAATATTTATTTATAAAGAACGGTAGATAAGTAAGAAAAATACTGATTCAAAAATAACTAATAAATTTGCAATCAAAATAAACTAAAATTAAAATTAATTGGAACGAAGTGAGGCGATCGTAACAATGTGAATAAATTTAATTCGATTACAAGGCTATTTGCTAACGAATGCCTTGATTTTGAAGATCTTAATTTTTTTAATAATTATAATTAATTCACTACTCAGTAACCATAATGTTAACCGGAAAATGAAATATTTTAAGTAATAAACAACGTTATTGGCGTATCATAATGTTACATTATACAATAAAGTTCGCCACTAACACAGAAAAACATTTCAAGTAAAGTTTTCGCAGCTCAGGTATTTTTCTTTGTAGCATGTCGGGGTGTAGCTGTATTCTTAGTAACGTTTTACGTTTCGTCCGTGAAGGGAAGTAATAAGACCTCAGCATTGAAGATACTTTATTGGAACAATATTAACGAACAATAAGAACTCATACAATGTGCTCATAATCTCTACTGGTGTATCTATGTACTTATAGTGGCTGGTCATTTAAAATACAGGATGGTAAGCCTGACCGGTCACTAGCTGACGAGCTACCAGGATAGCCTGACCGGTCACTAGCTGACGAGCTACCAGGACAGCCTGACCGGTCACTAGCTGACTAGCTGCCAGGACAGCCTGACCGGTCACTAGCTGACGAGCTACGAGGACAGCTTGACCGGTCACTAGCTGACGGGCTACGAGGACAGTCTGACCGGTCACTAGCTGACGAGCTGCCAGGACAGCTTGACCGGTCACTAGCTGACGAGCTACGAGGACAGCTTGACCGGTCACTAGCTGACGAGCTACGAGGACAGCTTGACCGGTCACTAGCTGACGAGCTACGAGGACAACTTGACCGGTCACCAGCTGACGAGCTACGAGGAAAGCCTGACCGGTCACTAGCTGACGAGCTACGAGGAAAGCCTGACCGGTCACCAGCTGCATGATGCGCTACTAAGACAGTTGGCTGACCGGTCAGTAGCTGCCGGGCTACGACGAGAGCGTGACCAGTCCTGAAGTTCAATGCGAAACAGAGTCAAGCCCAATTTTTTTCAATTTAATGTCGAAATACTAAGTTGTCGTAAAATCGATTCCTAAATGTGCATAGACCATGATAAAAACTTGATTGCATCTATTTAAATCAAGGTTGCACTTCTAGCATAAGGAAAAATTCGTGAAAATTGTATTGAGCCCTTAACAAAGATCTCTAAATGTAACAGCTGCTGGGCCGGAGACCAATGGCAGCGTAGTTTTGCAACAACTAAGAACGCATGGAAAGGAAGAGTCTGGCATCATAGTAGCCAACATCGAGGAGCTCTTTTAACAATTAAACGCCACAAGATCGGCGTTCTTAAAGAAATTACTGAGACAGAAGGAATAATCATGCTTGCCTTAACCGCGACACATCTAATAGGATATCCAAGCTGGAGAAATCAAAATGAAAGGCTTTCAATATTACCGAGCAGACCGAAACGAAGGGAGGTAAAATCGGAGGCGTTATAGCCTACTTCAGAAACTCCCTCGCGGCCTAAACAGTTCCCCTGCATTTAGGCTCCAATGGGCGTTTGGAACATGTTATACTACACATATCCCATCTCAAACTGGGCATAACTATCGTATACCGACCGCCTGACTGCCCGCCGAAAAAATCAATCAAAGCCTTAAGAGAATATAAATAGAGGTGGCTAAATTGGGTGAACCTTCCCCAAACATTGCGGTTGCAGGAGATTTTAACCTCCACGCATAAGATGACCACACTTGGACTGCGTAGGACGGCGCAGAGATCAGGAACCAGGCAACACAACAATTTCGATTCGCTAGGGAGCACTTGCTAAGTCAAAAAGTGCTGTTGCCAACAAGAGAACACAATATCCTGGATCTATTCTTCACCAGCAATGATGAATTGTTTATACTGATATTCGTGTTGAGAAGACCGCACTGTCAGACCATAACTAGTGGTGGTCGAAACAACAATTGGGATTGGAAACCAGCCCAGACCTACATCTCGAGAGGGCCTGGCTGGGCTAAATTGTCATCATCGAAAAACTGACTGAGAGGCCATTGGGAAGGAGGTCCTCGAAGTCGACTGGAGGTCCGAGTTCCTAGAGTTAAATGCCGAAACAATGTATAACAAGTTGTGCGAAACATTACTGCAGGCATGCGCGCGTCACGCGTCGGCAATAACGACATCCAAACGGCGCATAATTCCGAGGGACAGACGGATCCTCATGAGAAAATGAGCGAGCTTGAATAACCAGATAGCGGCTGCCTCCAGGAATATGGAGAGGAGGAGGCTGGAACATCTGAAGGAGAAAATTGAGGACAATGAACAACAGTTGCAAGACTCGCACGATCGAGGCTGAGCAACAAGTTGCGGAGGCGCGAGAGGTGGCTGCCATTCGGGAGAATCCCAAATATTTCTAAAAATATGCCCAGTCAAAGGGTATAATCAGAGCCTCTGTGGGGCCTGTAAAAAATAACGATGTCCTTATAAGTGAAGACCAGGGCATGTGCAAAGCGCTAGGAGCGCAGTTTAAAAAAGTATTCAGCAAAAAAGTATCAGATTTCAATCCCTACTGGAAGGATCTCTTTCCGTGGCAGGCAGAGGCTGTTCAACGTCCTACCAAAGGATCTAAGAGGATTTGAGTTCACTCTGGAGACGTTCAAGAGACTACTGGACGTGTTCCTGGGCACAATCCCTGAACGACTGCCCTTGCACCACTACCAGCGGCGGAAAGCCAAAAGCTATAATTTTTTGGCCAAAAAAACTTTACAAATACCACAGTAAATTTGGCTGAAAAGTTTTAATACCAAAAAATTTATTTCTATCATATTTTTATTTGATCTTTCTCGCCATGATTTGCTAAACCAAAACGTAAATTTCACCAATTCCAAGATAGTCATAGGAAGTCTCACAAGTGACTGTTAGGTACCGACCAACCATTGGCTTTATAGGCACGAAAGGAGCAACGAAATACCCTGAAGTGAAAGTTCCTGGATGGTTTGCAAAAGTAGGATTCAAAGAATACTTTGAATTATTTCCAAGCCGAATCCGAAGGTACTTAGCCCAGTTTGTAGCACCGATGGCAATCCTAATTTCGTTGACCCTAATTGGTTCAAAAAAATCGATGTGGTAAAAGGGATAACCCGTCGCTACAGAAAGAAAACCATCATACTTTACAGAAGAGTTAGGACAAAAGTATCCATCTAATGACCTAGAAACATTCCGGTTAGCATCATGAAGTGGTGATGAAGTGACATTGGTGTTTTGATTTATGATGTCGTTTTCGATGGCTGTTGCCGAATAACAAGCGTCTACGGCCACTGTAGCAGCGGGCGGTTGTTGGTAGCGACGACTGACGTACGATGAGGAGAGAATACAAAGACGCGTTGTCTCTACTGTTGAAGTACAATTATTTTAGTAAAATATTCAACTCGCTGCTGAATTTTTTTCGAAACATCTCGTTTCGCAAATAATTTGGTCGAAGTGAACGTTTCAAGTTAGAATGAAAGCTGAAATTCTTTCAAAATAGATCCAAAATAGTAAACTGGACAATAGTGGACATCAATAGTGCCAAATTAACACTTTTAATTTAAAATGAAGCATCAAATTTGCATTAAAAAACATGATAATCGGCAGAATAGATTCATGTAAGAATAAATATGCAAGAGTATTGAGTCACTTAAGTTAACAGTAATGTAATCGTGTATAATATAAGTTATATGTTATTAAAAATTAGTAAAATAAAATAATAATTCCAACCTATAGGCTAATTTTTGTGCTGACCTGTGATAGAGTATATATAGCTATTGATTGTTGATAAATGACGTAGACGCCAAAGAATTAAAAGTGATATTTTATATATTAAATATTTAAAGAAACTTACATGAACCATGCCTCAAAAACGACAGTAATTCTAGAAGACCATAAAAATTGCGTATCCATTTTGCCTGTTAGATTTAACAAAAAAAAAATCATATCCGTGCAAAAAATGTGTATCGGTTGTGATCAGGGCATAAAGATTCTAGGAGCGCTACTGCGTTGCAAATACCTTTTTGTAAACCTATTTATTTCTGAGCTAATAATATTCTATCTCACGACAGCAACATCTAGTCATACAACTCTTGCTTTTGGACACTAACAGTTTAATTTCGCATATTTGAACATCACTGATGAACAATGAAAATCTTTTTATATTGATAATTTCATCAGATCTGTTAAATTTACTATTCTTTCATTGTTTCATGTCACCTTATTGACGACAAACCGAACAAAGCTGCTCTCGCAATTGAAGGGCCTGAACGTCAACGGTCCCTTTGCAGGGCTTCAACAGACGACGCGACAGGGAGTAGCGCCTTCATGCACTAGCGCAATAATTTTTAAATAAAATGGTCTTACCAGAGCAAAATAAATTGCAAGTGTCGGTTTGAAGGCACAAGGAACCACAGAGCGCCACCATATTGCCTCGGGCTTGCACAGGCTTGCTGACGAAACAAGCGTCCGGAAGAATTTTCGTCACGTTTGATAACTGGAATAATTTCAAATTCCAATTCAAACTTATATCTAGATTTTTCTTGAATTTCTAGACAAAAATTTAAATAAATTTCCACGTATCGAGTATGAAGAACAGGTCTTTCCTTAAAACAAAATCGGCAGACTCCAGGAAACTGCTAAATATTTTATGATTGAAAAGAAGTAATGTTACTTAGCATGAAATACTTCTTACTGCTAGCCGGTGTCGGAACAATTTACGTGAAATTATATTGATTGGAAATGGTGGCATAAAACCTTCATTAATATAATTCATCAAATATGCTTTGTACACAAAATCATTCAGATGAAAAACAAACTCATTGCGTTTGAAAACACGTGGAGATATTATTTTCAACGTGAGAACTACATTTTTAGCTTGTTTTCATTCGTGTCAAATTCTATATTCTTCTTCTCGTTTTACCCGCTTTTAAGGGAAGAAATTAACTCTGCCGATTAACCGACAGATTTATTGCTTTATTTCTACCTGCATTGATAATTTAATCATATACCTACTAATTGATTTTAACATATAATGGTATTAGGGATAATAATATTATAAAAGAAAATAATATTAGAGCGGAACGAGAAAATTTTTTAAATAATTTTTTAAGTAGCTCATATGGAAAGGTGGAGCCTAAACTGGAAATCTACATTATGCCGTGTCCTGGATTAACTCTAGTATTTACTGTGTTATTTATTCTATGTTGAGTTAAACTGAGAACTATGTTGTATTTATTGATACACCAGTTTTGTTTTATCATTTCTCACGCTCGCTCACCATCTTAAACGCCACCTGAATTGTAAGTAATTAGTCATCTTCGTCTGCACGCCTATTTTAAAGGCAGGTGACACCTTTGAGCACATTGACATTAATTGTATTTTTTTATACATAATTTTGGACAAATGTGATTATTGTATCGATAATATGGCAAAAAATTGTTATTATGTCTATATCTAGAGCAAAATATTTTAATGAAAATGTATCGTTGATAATTAAACCTGCATCACGTCACCGAAATATCACAATGGAAATGAATTTAAAAAAAATGAAGAAATGCCTACTTGCAATCCACTCTACCGAAATAATAGGCGTTGAAATGAAATCTCCCGAAATACAAACTTTTTCTCACCTGCACGAAGGTTTTGTTCGTGATGATGGCTCGTACTGCCAGCGGGCAGCAGCACACCAGCAGGGCAATCACGATCGGATTTTTTCGTTGGTCAATCATAGTCACGAAATAGACACAGTGTAATTAAAATAAATATTGGTCCTTTTACGGAGGGCTTACTCAAGCTTCAGTTCAGAATAGGTATATACCTTTTAACCAAGTGTAGTTAGAGGGTTTTGCAAAAAAAAAGATTAATGAGTCAAATGGTTGTTGAGGTAAATTTCTACAAATGATTTGTGCATATGGTATATACAAACTTCCTTCAAAATTGGTTCTCCGTTTTTTCCAGTTAGAGTCTTACTTGTCACACTGAGCAATATATTGATGAATTTTTTGTTTGTGGCAATCCTGGCGATTTCAACACAATTTATTTATTTATTTGTAACTTTGTTATGTATGAGGGATTTCTAAGAACTAAAATTGGCGATTACGATGCTTCTATGCTGGTGAGAAATTAGATCGAATTATTTCAGAAATAAAAATGTCAGCTAATAAAATCATTTACAGATCATAACAGAAGAAATATTTGAGAACGCTCTTCATTTCATATAAATAAGAGTTCTTGTTTGCGAACTTAAAAGTTTGCTTGTGAAAATTAATTTTCGAACTCAGCCTTGTATGTTGCACATCTCCTAAATCACCCCCTGTAGAACAATGTGTCGTATTTTCGGTGGCCAACTGAAAACGGATGGCCACTCGTCCATAAATCATCCTTGATATAAAACCAAATATCATTAATTATTTGATTTGAACTTTAACTGCATGTTAAACAAAGAGATTTACCTTTTTCTCTAATGGTCATCGCTTTGAATTCCTCTTGGGTTTTGTCTCGCGCAAACTTAATTTTGAATCCAAACATAACAATTTTAAAGTAACAACGAGCACGTCATTATAAAAAACTTAATCTGCAAGAACGCGTTACATATGTAATTATGTATTGAACAGCGAATTTTAAAAAGTGCTACATGAGCCACATATTCTCATGGAATGCATTTAACCTGCATAGAGTTTTGCCTGTACTTAAAACCATTTTTCATATAAAGAGGTTTGTTCTGAAAATAATTTTCGCATGATCCCATTTTATTCGCGTTTATGCATATTTTGTTGAAACATGATACATTCGTAAATTTGGCAGGAAAAGTGGCAGGAAATGTGGATTAGAAAATTCATGACATTACCTCATATTTCTTTAATACCTTTCCATTCTAAGGACAAAACACTACTGGTGGAACACAGCACTTCAGCGTTCAGGCGTCTGATTGATCGAAAAAGTTGGCGATAGTTATTGGGGTACAGGCAGAGCGGGGTAAATGCTTAGACTGCGATTATTACCTAGGAGTTACTACAAAAGTTTAAGTGTGTTCTCCAAGAGACATTTCGCCTTTAGACACTGAATGAGTGGCCACTTAAAAATCCAATCTCACAGCGAATCATATCAGCATATAATTTGCGAAACTCTGTTATCATTTCGTGCTGGGGCAAAGCTTTGAATTTTTCGTTTGGCTGATATTTCAGCAGGCGAAGGTCCTGTCCATCAACCGACTAACAATCTCATACCGTGACATTACGAATCAACTTAGAAACTTTATTACAACTTTTAGCCTGTCTATTACCTGAAAAGCGATTCACCATCGATAAGTATATTCGAAGCTGAAGTAACAGCTCGAGAAAAACGTATTTCATACGATAACGCACAAAAAATTTTTGTTCCGAGCAACGATATATGATTACGTCCGGGATCTATCGATGTGTAAGTGCATACGAAAAGTTTTTAGTGCTACTCAGATCAGTCGCTCTTTATGACGGGGTAGTTATAGCTGGACAGTGAGAAGTTATATCTAAATTTCTCGCCGTTACTCGATCTGAAAAGTCCATCTGTTCATTTCAAACAACAATATTAAAATATTTTCATGTGTTTCTGGGATGTCCAGTCAGCGAAGTCAGTTTGCAGTAATGCGAATAAAAAATCAGTTCTATTTGGAGTTGTTAAATTGACAGAGGGTCGATTATGTCAACTCCCTGCACGACAAAAATTACCTATCTAACGTCAATCCAACGTAGGCCTTTAATATAAATGATCTATTCTATCAGCAAACCTAAATCTCAACTTTCTAGAGAAATTCAAAGAGATTTATATTTATTTTTCAAACCATGCAAACCGAAGTTGTGCCTAGAATATAACGGCTTTTATTGATGAGCTTCAAATTCAGTGCCGTATCTGCTTATAGTGCTGACTGTAGTCTATATATTTATATAATCTCATTTACTCAACTGTGGTAGTGGCCTAATTTTGCTGTTCCGTTAGTTTAGTTTCAGTCGAATTGATGATACGATTCATGTGCAACGTAATCCACGTTGATATTCATTTTCCCCGGTTGGCCTAAATCTGTGATACTGCTTGTTACATTTTAATTACAAATGATGCATTAATATCGCTTTCATGTCTCTCGAAACTCATGAGTTAATATTTTATTATCAATTTGGAATTGAATAATAATAATTAAAATAATAAATACTTTAAAAGTTAATTTTCACGAAAGAAATTAGCAGCAGATTTTTGTATTTCATATCTAAGTTTTTTAAACAGGCACTTTTATCTACATTCACAATTTGTTGGACATGAATAGCATTTGCGAACATGCATGCAATGTGCATGTTGACTTCCAGCACCGACTTAAATACATTATCATGTTATCCAGCACTTAAAAAATACATTTTTAATGTCATATAATTATTACACTCAATAGATAAAATATGACGAGTAGTGAACATGATTAGCTTTGGAGTAGTGAGTTACGGGTTCAACTTACAGTTAGTTGCAAAAATTTTACGATGTCTCAAATGCGTTACAATCCAGACTAGATTACTAGTATCATTCCTTCATACCTTTCTCGTATCACTCTTTCTTACCGAACTATTCCCACTTGTTCATGCTGAATTATTACTACTCGTTCTTACCATTCTGTTATCACTCGTTCATACCGTTCTAGAATCACTTGTTCAAACTGAACTATTGTCACTCGTTCAAACCGAACTATTGTCACTCGTTCAAACCGAACTATTGTCACTCGTTCAAACCGAACTATTGTCACTCGTTCATACACCTGAAACCCTCCCCGAGGCACCTGAACGGCCTCCATTATTAGATGCAGCAGGTGAAGGAATACCGCGCGAAACCACATCCGAGTAACTAGGCAAGGAGGCTTGTTTTTCGACAAGGAGGTCAAGGTCGCACTGGAGTTTGGAATTTGTTGAGATGAGGTTTTCAATTTTGGTCAACATTCTAACATTTAGGGAATAAACTGAATTATTACTACTCGTTCATACTATTCTGTTATCACTCGTTCATACCGTTCTAGAATCACGCGTTCAAACCGAACTATTGTCACTCGTTTATGCCGATTTATAATCACTCGTTCATACCGAACTATTCCCACTCATTCATACTGAATTATTACTAATCGTTCATACCATTCTGTTATCTCGTTCATACCGTTCTAGAATCACTCGTTCAAACCGAACTATTGTCACTCGTTCATACCGAACTATTACCACTCGTTCATTCTCAACAGTGCTAGCAGTGGGAGTGCAATTCATTACAAAGTTGTAAGTGACAGCATTGCAGTGCACCCTGATAGCCATGAATTGCACCATAGTGAAGTGCAAAGTAATGTACTGGACTATTCAACAAAAATGTTCTGGACTAATATTCAACAAAAATATGTGAGCATTCGCAAGACAGGCCTTCTTTTGACAGGTGGTAAGATTAGCTACTTATAATTCGCCTGGCCTAGCATTACATGAAAATATTCATCTGTAGCAAAATTTTGAATAATGATTTCAAGTAATCACAAATCAAGTAATAAATTTCGATGGTAGGATCACCTGTCATGATATTTTATTAAAAAATTCGTGGGGATTCTTTCAATTATGAAGCTTTTCAAGTAAAGCTAATTTTAAAGTCTAATTTGTATGGCAATTTGAAAAGTTGAACGGTTATTGACAGGAAAACCAATATTAATTTAAATTATTTTTTCAATGAAGAAATAAAGAACATCGGCTAATAGCAATGATTGATTTTATTATAACAAATAAAATATGTAATATAAATTTTGGCACTATTTTCCACCAAACAAATTTCACTAGGAAGCAGATGTATTGACCAATGATTGATATTAATATTACGCAATGTAGTACGTTTTGGTCAATTTAGTACATATTGTCATTATCACGGAAGCGTACTTCCACGTCGATACGTAGTAATTCCCTAAGCCAACTGAGCCATTATGGCGCCAATAATGATGGCAAAAACCAACGTGAGAAGAACTGTTTGGACCAGAAAACTTTAACTTTCATTTACGTTTCTTCGGAGTAAGGCAATCAAAATTTGAGCTATATCACTGTGAGCAGAAATTCTAGCATTTAAGAACTAAATTAAACCTTGTTGTTGAATCATGGCTTATCTGTTGCTATTAAGAAACGATTTAGGGAAGTTTCTCAGACAGCGAATTAATGATCCATCCATCAGAGAGCCACACATATGACTTTCACCAACCTTATTTTAATAAAAATAGCAAGTTAGAGAAACTTAATTAGTTACTAATTTCAAAGCCATTCCGGCGTTGCTTGATCAAATTTATGGAGAAAAATATCGAAATTTCTTATTAAAATCTAAGATGCACTAACAAAAACAAAATCACACACCGTCACTGAGACCCAAATCATGAAATACATCTTTATATGCTTTCACTTTATACGCAGGCATAGCACGTGTTGAAAAGGAAAGTTGATAGAGGCGTCAGAGCAAACGTAATCAATTTATTTAGTATAACAAAACAGACCAACATACCGTTTTTATTGAAAGACTTTGAAAAAATCAGAATGTTGCTGCAAAATTTTCAAGATATCAGTTACATCACGCAGATAAACGATCAGTAGTAAATAAAGGCAACCACAAACACAGGAGCTAGAAGTTGAAAATGAAACGTCTTCCATGAAACGTCGTACTGACGTTGCAATGCAACGTTATATCAATGTTGCTACTACGAGGTTGCTGCAACATTGAATTCTCTGGATGAATAAACGTTGAAGAACCAACCTTGTTTTCGACCGTAGCAGGATTCGATCCCGGGATCGCTGGAGACCTATAGCTGTCCTGACCACGGTAGCTCGCGTGCATGGGCAATAAAAATAAGCTACTCCTTTTCGACTGCTTGAAAATTGAAATGCATTCTCTGGTCATTATTCGTGTACTTACATATATGTATATCATTTAAGATTGTTGCGATAACATTAGTTCCATGCTGGTAAATAGCTAAACATTCAACTTACCGATATGGACCATTATTCAACGTTGAAATAAGGTTATTTTATGTCTCTTCTTGTGTCGATCAGATTACAACGTTGATTTGTCATTTAATTTTGGTTGTTCAGCATTTCAACCTATATAATCAACATTGATTCGGCGTTTAAAAATTAATCAAGATCAAACGTACCAATATCGACGTTATTTCAATGTTGAAAAAGGTTGTTTTACGTCCTTTCTAGTTTTGGTCAGTTTTCGACGTTGACTAGACGTTCAAGCTAGGTTGTTCAGCATTTCAACCTGAAAACAACGTTGATTAAACATTTAAAAATAAATAAACACTTAACGTACCAATATCGACGTTATTTAACGTTAAAATAAGGTTATTTTACGTCCCCTCTAGTTTTGGTTAGAATTCGACTTTGATTGGACGTTTAATTTCGGTTGTTCAGCGTTTAAACTTGAAATCAAAACGATTCAGTGTTTAAAAATTAGTTATTACAACGTACCAATATCGACGTTATATCAACGTTGAAATGAGGTTGTTTTAGAGTCCGTTCTAGTTTTGGTCAGATTTCCACGTTGATTGAACCTTTAATTTGGGTTGTTCAGCATTTCAACATGAAATCAACATCGATTCAACGTTGAAAAAGAATAAACATTCAATATACAGATATCGACGTTTTATATCAACGTTGAAATAAACTTGTTTTACGTCACTTCTAGTGTTGGTCGGATTTCGACGTTGATGACGTTTCTTTTGTTGTTCAACATTTTAACCTAAAATCATCCAATAATCAACGTTGTTTCAACGTCGGATGGTTGCTGGGTTACTGCTATCCCATATAACAGAATTTCCTATTACCCATATAACAGAAATCCTTGTTATTATTATTAGTAAAATTACCGCGGTCAATTTAAATACAGTATGACACCAAAAAGATAAATTTAATCTATAAACGTGCCATTTTTTATTAACTATGATATACGCCGTATCTATAATAATTATTTTTATGTATGATATGTAATTTATATATGAACAATTAACTAAACGCCAAGATCAAAAATAGATTCGGCATGTTTGTCTCATCACACAACACTCATAACATAAACGTATGTTTGTCTGATCACACAAAACTCATAGAAGACACGTATGTTTGTCTGGTCACACAAAACTCATAGAAGACACATATGTTTGTCTGATCACACAACACTCATAAAAGACACGTATGTTTGTCTCATCACACAACACTCATAAAAGACACGTATGTTTGTCTCATCACACAACACTCATAAAAGACACATATGTTTATCATAAAAGACACGCATGTTTGTGTCATCACACAACACTCATAAAATACACGCATGTTTGTGTCATCACACAACACTCATAAAAGACACGCATGTGTGTCTCATCACGCAACACGCATGTTTGTGCCATTAACGACACGTAAAAAAATGTGTGCGAGTGTCTCATCACACAAGACATATTAAAGACATATCTTTTTCTCGTCACGTGATGCATATAAAGTATGTAAAACACATGCTGGGTGTAGCAGGGCGCTACGCGGGGCCGCGGCCATCAAGCTGCGCAAGAGCCAATGGGGCGACCGCAACCTCGACGTCATTAATTCAGAAGAAGGCGGCAGAGAAGCAACTCCTTGGACTCAAATAAACTTTACATTACTTGCTGCTCCTTCTGTTCAAATAATGTCAATATTATTGCGCTCTACCCGGGTTCAAATTATGTCAATATGATTGGGTTCTCATTCCATTTTATTCATGTTAAAATTATCGGGCTCTTCTCAGGTTTAAACAAGTCAAATTATACTGGGCGCTCTTCAGACTGGAAAAATCACAATATTAGCGAATGTTCCTTGTGCTTAAAAAATGTAAAAGACATTGGTTACTCTTCCGTGTCAGATGATAAGATATTTTTGGGTTCTACTCGGGCTAAAAAAATATTAGGTATTGGATTCAGCTTGGACTCAAGTAATGGCAATATCATTAGATGTTCCTCAGACTTGAAAAATCCTAAGTCACTCGAATAAATTCAATATTATTGAGTGCTCCTTGTGCTTAAATAATGTTAAAGTTGTTAGTTGGTAATGGAACTCGAATAATTTTCAACTTTTTTGCGTACCAAGAGACACTTTTAATTGTATTCTATAAGTTATGTGTCGAGGTAGCACTTCGTAACCCTCGCTCCTATCTAACTTGATTCAATTATGTGTCGTTATGTTTCAACTCCCTTTACATGCTGGATCTCGTCTCGTCTTTGATACGTGAATAATGAAAGCTCGCTATTAAATTATTTCCAATTGCACTAAATTAAAATGTGCACTTATACCGTACGCTTATTATTATACTTGACAGAAATAATAGCAAGAATAGTGATGGCTATAATGACAACAGTATGTCTAACTTACTGTGCTCGATATGCAGCCGAGCTATATACAGTGTTTGCCTCTCTCAAATTTACATTTGTCACGATATTAAATATTGTATAGACAACAGAAACTAATTTACTGAGCGTGAGTGCATCAATTCTGTGTATAACGCTCTATCACCACACACGTGACATGTGCTGTTGGAAGCCTACATCAGTCTTGCTTGCCATCATCAACACACTCGTGGCATTAGCAGTTCTATGCCGTCGTCTGTCAAGCTTCCTGCTCGCCATGCTGTTGTTTTAATTGCCCATCCTGGTAGTGGCGACTAGGGAGAGGTGATATAGATCAGATTTTAAGAGCACTGAGTCCACTGGTAGTTCCACGACCATCACTGGCTCACTGACCAACGAAACTATTTTTGTTTGCATTAAGCAACACCAATTGGGCAAGCCAAGTACTAATTTATCAACCATAATTGGATGGATAGCTGAGTTAGCCAGGAGCTGAAAGAACTCGCCTTGGATGAGTGTGAGAAATAGTCTGTAACTGAACGAATTGTCTGGAGTAACAAATTTCCTGCATACGATCTGCGACAACTCAATCGTATTCTGAAGGTCAATTCTTTCGCTGTCACGATATCCGGGATAGAAAGATACTGGAAGAGAATATTAGATACAAGCAGGGTTGACTTCCGCATTCGAGACATTTTCATTGGAAAATCGTGCACCTCTGTCCAGAAAACACAAGTCGTTGACATTACAGATTTTTAATAAAATAATGCACGTTTTCTTTGTTTACTCAGGTAGTTGGAATGATTAATGAATGTGCATTATGGCTAATTTCTTATAACCAGGATAAGAACAACGGTTCACAGTAGGTTGTATAAATGTAGATCAATCAGTTTAACATCCGTCAGCGCTGCCGTGTTGATATTAACTTTATCGATTCTAGTTTAGGTTTTGTTCGTTAAAAATGAGGGCTGTGTCATATGACTTGCGTGCGTGCATTAAATGACGCACTCAAATGTAAGTCTTGGTAATTCGATTTGAATGAATTAAGTTTGACCACCAAAAGATTTTTGAATAATGGTGTCATGCTCTGCAAATCTTCACGCAGCGAGTGCTGGAACTATATCTGATGATGATGATTATTATTAAAGATGAGCTGGGATGCTGATTGCGCTACAAACAAGGTCTTACCATATAACGTCTCCTTACTATTCTTTTTTAGCGCAGTAGAAATCAGCCTTAGTTCAGTTCCTAGTTCAACTAAAATGTTGAATTGTTAAAACTTTACATACTATGAAAGGTAATGAAACCACTCACCAATTTGTTCGACTTCAGAAATGTGTGAGTTCGAAGGCCAGCTCTACAATCTGAACGCAAGCATCGGGTGCCTTCTCTGTACCACAGTCGGCGTCACGTACGGTGGTAAGTCTTGATAAAATTCGATTTCACTGTTCTTATTCTTAACAACTGTTCAGCTTTCGATATACTCAATTATATTGAATCTTATCAACTTATGAGCTGCCGATGCGCTCTCACCAATTGACTTGACGGATAATTTGTTGAACACATCGGTCTTGAATGTGGAGAATGGGCTACACCTGAGGATATAGTGTGGGTGATGGGTTACACCTGAGGATATTGAACGGGTGATGGGCGACACCTGAGAATATCGAACGGGTGATGGGCTACACCTGAGGATATCGAACGGGTGATAGGCTACACCTAAGGATATTGTGCGGGTGATGGGCTACACCTGAGCATATTGTACGGGTGATGGGCTACACCTGAGGATATTGCGCGGGTGTAGCTCATCTTTCATATTAATTAACGAATGCACTGTCGCTGCGAGTGATCAATCACGTTAACTCACCGTCTGATCGTACTGCAGAAATTATTATGACGATGCTTTTAAAAATGAACTTTTGCTCAATCTAATAATCATCGCTTTTGCATGGAGAAGGCAAAATTTTTTATAATTTGTATTTCCCATTTACATTTCAGTTTCGTATAATCTTTGTCTCATTCATTAGTTTACTCTCATATATAAACCAATTCTAATAAATTTCAACTTTCACTATTTCAACATTCTCTGATAATTCTATTTTTCCACCTATGTTCCACCGTTCCCAAACCTTTGTATATTCTCGTACATATAAAAGGTCTCCAGCAATTATATGTTACCACCACAGAAAGGGAGTCAAGGCATTCAAATCAATGGTAACTAAGATACGCTTAGCTCACCGATGTCGCAGCAAGGGGCCACGCCCAACACCTTGGAATGTCAGGCTACATAATTAGCTGAATTTTCGATACACGCAAGTGATTCAAAATTCCTTTTGAATATTAGGTCATGTAAGTAAAATTATCTATCTGTGACATTCCTTTTAAATATTCTATCATATCAGTTAACTTAAATGTCTCGGAGTGTGCACTACGTAACCGTGCAGTCAGAAATATTTGGCATGCGTTTAAATGGATGCGAGTAAACGCTTCTGCCTACTCTCAGTATTCCACATACATTCAGACACGTATTTAAATTACTGAAAAGTGTCCACTTTCCTGTTCAAGCAACAGACCAGAGTCCTGTTATAATACAACTCACGATTTTGTTTCGAGTTTTGATTAGATATTTTGTCGATGGATTAGGCATTTTGCTTTTAGATTAGTTCCCGATTGTAGAAACAATGTTTATTTGGTCGACGTTCGGTCGTCTGGGTCGCGGCATCGAAGGCAACGAGTTTAATTAACGCTGCTTAAGTCAGAGGCAAGATTTACTGCTGCTAATGACATACAGTGGTCAATTTGTTTTAATATATTTTGTGTATTCTGTATATTACAATATATTATCTGTGATAATATGTTGTACAGAGCTGTAAATAAGTACTCTTTCGTGTACCTAATATTATTATGAATTTACATGAATAAATATAATTGTAATGCGATTTATTCTCCAACTTATTAGAATAATAAACATTAATTGATAATTAGAGCTATTGGAGCCCTAGCTGGAGCGTCGTTGTCTTAGATTTCGGCCTAAGAATATTATCTTCCATATAGAGGAAATAAAAGGTATCCAGCAAGCAAGTTAATAGTGAATAAGTGTCATGATATAACAATAACATTTTACATCATTACAAAAACCATTTCTAAGCATACCTTTGCCCAGTAAAGATTAGCATATCTACGGCCGCTTTAACGGAAATGACCTAATACAACACTAAAAAATTCCCAATCGCCGCGTTTTCCCGCATTTCGTTCTCTCATTTCATATTTATTTACTCCGAAAAAGAATCGGAAATTCTTTCAGTTCATCGGAAATTGACAGTTCATCTATATAAACATACGCCCGCGAAACTTGATCAATTATTCGTATGTTGCATTAATGATTCGTATGATGTATTACAAGATTCAACTGATGCATTATATTATTCGTCTGTTGCATTAAAAAATTCGTCTGTTGCATTATACGATTCTTCAGTTTTATTATATGATTCGTCTGTTGCATTAAAAGATTCGTCTGTTGTATTATACGATTCTTCTGTATTATTATATGATTCGTCAGGTTCCACCAGGGTGCAAGGTTCCACCAGGATGCAAGGTTCCACCAGGATGCAAGGTTTTACCAGGACGCAAGGTTCCACCGGCACCTTGCACCGTTCCAACATTTTTTGCTATGTGCATTAGCATTGACAAGACTGTTAATGTTATCTCTTTATTTACGAGTACATACAGTATATTTAATGCCTTGATATCAGCAACTGATACGGTCTCTCGTCGAGTGTTTATTGATGCAACACTGCGAATTGAGTGAATAATTATATGAGGGCTATGTTGAAAAACTGAACTGGTTGAGAACAACGTTTAAGAGAGCAACTTACCAATTGCCCGTAGTTGACTGATTTTAATTTATTTATGTATAGTTGCATTGAAGCATGAGATATTTGGGAAAATTTCCATCAACCACAGACACAGTCGTCGGAGACGTTTTCCTCACCAAGATCCAAACAGCCAACGGGTCTCTGGCGAACCAGCGGGGTCTCTGCCGGGCAGAAGGCGGCGAGCCTCTCGTCATCAAGACCAAGCAAGTCAGAGACCAGGCAGTGCAACTCGTCAAGGGTGAGATTTGCTTGTTCTGTGTGATTTTGAAAAATAATGAATTTAATTCGGGAAATAACTTACATAGAACACTTTGATACCATCTTCTAGGTTCCTATACAAATTTTGTCTTTTCATTTCTGAAAAATCTTTTCTCCAGTTGTCTTACACAATTAATGTTGTTACCATCCCAAATCATACGGCACGTCATCACGCATGAATACCTACATCACAAACTCATAACGATAGCGGAGCTTCTCAAATTTCACTTCGTCCAGGACTTGGCAAGACGCAATCGTTATCAAGTCTATACGCGGCTATGTATTGCAAAAAATTAATGAGAATATTTGTGATTCATCAGCAATTCAGACTTTTTCCTAATTATACGAGTGCAAGTTTCTCATGTAATTATAGGAAAAGGGCAAATTATTAGTGTCTACCGCCAAAGAAATCAATAAATTGGAATATCTCTTGCGCGACAGCGTCATTAAAATATTAGTCAATTTTAATCGATCCCTAGTCAATCAGTCAGATTTTCTTACCTCATATTTTATAACAGGTCCTAATTATCATTGCTTCTTTGTTGTTCATTGAGTCCGTCATTATTGACCGCTCTACTTTCAACAGATAACGGCACATTAAATTTGAGTAAAGAAAAGTTTGCCTGGCTGAGCGCCTCCTGCAACGACTCCAAGCCCTACCAGAACTTCGTCTGGCCTGACGGCACCGACATCCACAACTGCGCCTCGCATGCAACAGATGTACAGGACTACTACTTCTCTGATGGACCAGCAACAATGCTCGTGGGAAACAACGTGATCCAGCGTTCTGCAGTTCAAAGAACGATTGGGTACCCGGTGTTGTGTTCTAAGTATTAGGTTAGATCATGAACATCTAGTAGTTATTCTACTTTTGGTTCCTTTTTCAGTAACTTAGTCTTTGAAGGGTTTACACCGACAAATTATTAGAATGCATCTTAAACTACAGTCAGTTATCCTCCAGTGTTAGCTCTACAATCTTCATACAAGTTCCAACCTTGCTGACCAGCTCGAATGACCCTAACCGTAAAACTTCAAAGTAACATTACCAAAATCGCTTGGTTACATAGACCACTCAGTGATATGGTTAAATTAGAGATCATACTCCAGAGGCTACTTGAACTACCCAGCGTTTGCTCCCAGCAGTAATTATCAATCACATGCACGCAAAAGCATCCTATTATGTACTAAATAATCCTACAAATTCATATCAATTTTACGAAGTATCTATGCAGGTCTGAGGCTGTCAGAATATCTGAGGTTTTATTGTTAGGGTTTACAATGCACATTCTCGCCTACTTAATTATGGCAAAAAAACTTTCCGGCCGCACTGTAGCGAATCAATTTATAACTTATGTATAATTTATTTATTTATTCATATATGTATAACTTGCAATCAGTTAGTATATTTATTAATAATTTATAAAACACACAATAGTTCAGCTTAATTGTACACTAAGATTGATTGGTATTTTCACAAATATTCTATTTTCATGAGATGAACGAAAGTTTTAAAGCTGACTTTGGGATTTGAATATTGTGCGCTAGAGATTAAGCGCAGGATTAGTTGCATTCAGGCAAATATTTTTAAAATAATGAATAGTGAATAAATTTGTTATAACTACAGCACTAATCGGCAGCCTAAGTACGAAATATTTGTTTCATTTGGCGAAATTTGTGTAAGTCAAATTCTCACACTAAACTGCGCGGTGTTAGTAGCGTGTCGTTTGCAATGCGATTGATTGAGTAGTTAGAAGGATATTCTTATAATATCCGTACATGCAGAGAGACAAATTTGTCGCACAAACTAAAGCACAAACAGAATAAGTCATTTAGATGAGTCTACTGAGCTCGATGCTCGATACTTCTTGTTGTATTTATCAGAACATGTATTTTGATTAATACATAGTAAAATAGGCGTTCATTCTTCTGCGTATGATATGATTTGCGATGATCTTTACTTAATTTGATTACAAAAGCCTCATTGTTGTTAACATGAGATTAGGGATTACGGGAATGACATTATTTGGGAGAACAAGATTCCAAATGTGCAGGAATCATTTAGCTCGTCCACCCGTTAGTGTGTGTTGTAAAACTCCCAAATAATATAAATGGGCTGCAAATAGATTATTAATAAATAATTTTTTCTTGGAGATGTTGACCAATTGAAGCAGAGTAATTGATTAAATGTTTTACCTTGCTGGCACCTGGTGACTCAACAGAGGCTAGTGCCTCCATATTACACTCGCTTCTCTTCACTAACGCACTGTTGACTCATCAATAATAACATGCACTGGTTGCACTTTTATTTATTCCTTGCATTCAAAACGTAAGAAAATTTATGAGTTGAGTTTAACGTTTGATAGTAAGCAAAATTAGGAAGAATCAAAAATTGCGTTTAACGAGTGTACAGATCTTAGTACTATTATTCCGACATACGCCGAACTATATTGACAAATTAGGGGACGATCGCATAGAACAGGAAATGTTCCTGTGCGAAGGTCTAACGAAGGGATAATAACCCCTCAATACCAAGTAGGCACTATTCATTATCTGGAGACAAGGCGACTTGCGGTTTTTGACCCTGACTATCTCATTTGGTGTTGGCCCGGAGCTCCTTCACGTTGGAGATCGCTGACTAGGAACTCGAGAGCCTCACTGTCTGATTGAATCTATGCAAATTGTAGAGTGAGGATTTACTCAGACAGCCGTTCTGGTGGGGACAGAATTCTGACCTTTAACTGCTGGGAAGAAGGTGGAAGATCTGTGAGCTTCACGGCAATCTCAACTTCTGTGAAGTTGTATGGAACTAGCGTCTGAGTTGGTACGTCTCACAATTAGCCGTTAGATCAATTGTATTGTATGGGTAAAATTATGGTGTTTTGAGTGTTTAGAGGGAGGTTCTTAGCGATGTCAAATAAAACTCCATTGCCTCAATTGTCTAATAGGTTTGTGTTAATTTCCCACTATCCAGTCGGGATAGCACGTATATGTTGAAGCTCTCCGCTTCCGCAACAGTATTATTCAAAGTAACGCGTGATTAACTCTACTACCACGACACCACCAACGCCCACCATGAGAGGCAAGAGCTAACGTGCAGGGCAGCATTTGTCCCCGACAATTCACCATACAGACATGTGACTGTAGCTGCTCCGGCCCCACGGGGTCTTCGCGAGATTCCCTGTCAAAACTTAGATGCCGCTGTCGTTCGGGTTTCGGTTGCCGCTCTCGGATTAGAGATGAATCAGATATGAAATGGCTGCCTCCCCTAATCAGCCACCCAATTGGTGTTATTTTGTGTGGTTCCATGGTAAAAAATATAAGGGTCAAATTACACACGAAATCAGCGGTTGGTCAAGCCACCATTGGCTTACCCTGCTCAGTAGCTGGCATTAGTTCTTGGCGCGAGCGTGACAAGCCTCTGAATCAAAACCCATATACGATCCAAGAGTAGGCGCACGAGTTTCTAAACGCGTGGTTTCACCACTCATGCATTGCGTGTACGTCAACGTGTGGGCGTTACGTTTTCTTGATTTGAATGTTTTTTTTTTTTGCTCACGCAAGCCGCTTCAAAACTTTTGGGACAATATTTTGAAATGAAATTTTAGGGTCGCGCCAGCGTTTGTGCGAGCTTCATTACGCCTGCAATGATTGTCCATCGGCACGCGACCATTACGCGTGCTTAACTAACACGCGTACGTTGCGTTGTATTCGACCCTCATGCCAGGCGTTCATGTCATGACGCTTGCGATACGTTTCAGTGAACACGCTTGCGTACGCTTGTGCGAACTTTCTTGCGATATGCGTACATGAACACGCGAGCATTGCTTGTAATACATCAAGATGCGTGTATTGCGTGCAGAGGCAGGGGTACCAAAACAATCCCCTTTATACTCCCTAATAAGGAGTGGGAGGTTAGTTATCAACTACCCGGCTTGAGACAAAGCAGTGAGAGGTAGTTCGGATTGCGGAAGCGCTGATCTTGAGTAGTGATATACAGTTCTTCGTCCCGTGCGGACGTCGGTTGATGCACGCATCTCATTCGAGTTGCGTAATCTTATCGTGTATAGTGAAGTGAAGTATAGTGGAAGTTGAAGTATCGTGTATAGCGATCCATCGTGGCCTGGGACTGCTACGTCCCAAACAGGTACCAAGATACCAAGATACATCTTGCAAAGAACTCAGTGTTAAAAACTGAATATTACCATTTTTGACATTTTCAGCAATACAAATTACTTACATTTTGCTGTCCAGTGCTTTCTTAAGTGAAGTTCGTTGCAAGACTTCTCGTCGGTAGGCAGCATTCATCATGACTGCGCAATTTGAATTGTGCGTTCAAGATTTATGCAACGGTAGAAATTTTCAACTTTGGGCATGTCGACACGAGCATGTTATTTTAGCTGCTCCTGTTCATATGCTTAAGGTTCTAATTTCTAAATCAACACGTCAATTGGATCAATTTGTATAGCTGAACAACTTTGGTTGAAGAAACAGTCATCGTCCGAAAAAACGAGATCGGCTCAATTTGCGCCAGAAAAAAATAAAGCTTATATAAAGCAACGTAATTAAAAAATAGGCTACCTCTTCGAAGTTTAGCGAGAGCAATAAGAGGAAATCCTAAATTATGTAATACTCGGGCAGCCCATCATAAAATCGTACAGGCAATTAGCTAGTGAAGAATGGAAGAAATTAACAGGCTGTTAGCTAGTGAAGAATGGAAGAAGAATGTCATTTGATGAAGATCCCAAATAGAAAAACAGAAGTAATTCTGCTTGCATTTTCTCATAATTCGATTAATTCATTCACTTCACAACGATGATTGCGTCAAATTAACCTTATTATATACAGAGGGGGGAAATAAATATTCGTACACTTGAAAAATCGTATTTTAATGTATGTAAGTACACAACCTGAACAGGAGAAGTGATTTATATTATGTATAGAGGCGCATTGTATTCAAAAATAGCATCAATAGAAATTAAATCTCAATGCAACAAAAATTAATGCAACATGTTAACTTCTTCGGGTCAAAAAAGTATTCGTACAAAACAACTTTTGACTAATATTTCACACCAGAACATTCCAGAATGTACTAGAAACATGTAGCACGTTCCAGTAATGTAATCAGTAACCATAGTTAACGTATTTTGCAACTACCAGATCATTCTGCAACAAAAGGTGTTGGTAACATATCACTTATAGATGGTAGGATGAATGCTGCAAACTACCAGAGCATCCTGGAAAATAATTTGACGACTTCTGTTGAGAAACTAGAGCTACCTGGTGATTGGATTTTCCAGCAGGATAACGATCCCTATCATACTGCAAGATCCACAAAGAAATGGTTCGCTGATAGAAATGTACACGTTATGGAATGGCCAAGCCAGTCGCCGGAATTAAATCCGATTGAAAATTTGTGGCGGTATTTGAAGATTCAAATTAAGAAAAGGTCCCCAACAAACATTGAGAATCTTAAGGTGGTGTGCCAAGAAGTATAAAATACCAGTCAGCATCTGCAAATCATTGGTCGAGACGTATAGAAATAGACTGGAGTCTGTTGAGCTGAATAAAGGGTATTCAACCAAGTATTAAATTAAAATAATGCGGATTTATTGTTTTGTACGAATACTTTTTTCAACCCGAAAAGTGAACATGTTGCATTGTTTTTTGTTGCATTGAGATTTAATTTCTTTTGATAGTATTTTTGAATACTATGCGTCTCTATACATAATTTAAATCACTTTTCCTGTTAAGTTTGTGTACTTACATACATTAAACTACAATTTTTCAAGTGTACGAATATTTATTTCCCCCCACTGTATCCCTTTTGCACGGCCAAACTATTCAAATTTAGAGCCCGGAAATAGCGCCTTAATTTATGTCAAGGCACTCGCTGAAAAGATTCATCAGACGTTTCTAACAATCAATCAATCTTGAAACATTTGTTCCCTCGAATCTGCGCTCTCACCTGAAAAATTATCTCGTTGGTGATGGGCGACTTCAGTACCTTTCATTCCTCTGCAACTAAAACAATCATTGAATAAAAGAAAACTGGTGATTCCTATCTCAGGAAAATGTGGCAGGAATCTCAGAAAAATATGGGAGAAACCTCACTCAAATCCTTCAAACTGAGTCAGAGTTTGAACTCGGAAAACGCATGGACAATTAAGTCCAGAATGAAGATTTTCGAAATTTCGAGATAATATCGAAGGGACTATCTTTTCCATTGAATAACCGAGTGAACCACCAATATTTTATGAATCGTTAATAAATTTTCAATTAAATAATAAATTAAGGTAAAACATTATAATAATAATTGATATTGACATATCCTTCCAACACTTAGTTGCAAAAATTGATTAATTGGTTGTAAAAACTGATTAGTTTTCAGTTAATTTTTCATCTAAGTTACAGTACAGTAGTTCACTAAAACCTTCAAGAAGTTTTACAAATAAACTGACTTGGTTACTGCGACTTCACATAATAAGAAGGATACAACATGAAGGATAATAAAGTTGCTCGTTGCTAATTATATTTTATAAATTCGAATCGAACCGATGAACATCGTATTGATCGAAATCGGTCCAAGGAACATCAGGTGATTGGATAATTTGTCCAGACACATTGCAGTAGTATTAATAAAATTATCATAGAAACAATATTATAAAACTATTTCGTTGCATTCGGTTTCAAGAAGTATCATTTATTCATCCCAAAATGAAATAATCTCATATCTTCGATGAATATATTCCTAGGAGAAGGCAAATCGTATTATCATTGCTACAATCAATACACACCATTAACCGCAGGTTGTTTAGTCCACGGCAGTTCACGGCATAGATAAGTAGATCTAATATTCAGCAATCATGACGTTCAGTTCAAAAGAAATTGAAATCTTGTTTCAGCGAAGACCATGGATTGACAAATATTAAAAAATGGCAAATTTCCCGAGCTCATTTGGATTAAGCTCTACCTGAGGATCGGGTTACGTGACTAAGTTAGTGAAGGTAAGACACATGTGCCTAGATAGCATATTTTATATACGCGGTGGTTATATACATTACGTCATCAATCTCTATCAGGTCAAGTGAATATTACGTGCCAATTACATACAATAAATGATTATAATGAGGCGCCATATTGACACCGGACTAAAACCCTAAACGCAACGGTTAATTGAATTAACGCATTCAATATCTACATCAAAACAAATTAATAATAAAATATTATTATTTTACCCTCGTTATTCCTCAGTATTCAAGTTATCGTGCTCAACTGTTGCACATTTAGTACGAGCTTAAAAATAATTCTACTCTTCAATATCAAGAACGTTTGAAAATGGAATTGAAATGTTGGTTTAGTAAAAGAATCAAAGACCAACGAAATTTTTGAACAGAGACGTAGAAGCTATGCCCCAACAGCTCATTGAATTAACAAATCAAGCACTAAAACTTAAGCCAGCTACTTATGAAAACGTTATTATTTGACATTCACAATGCTTGATTTTTTAGGTTCTTATCAATTTCAATGTAGGTCGATACAAGAACTTTAATAACGTATATCAAGTTTTACTCTCATCAACGTTCTTCACCAGTAAAATCAGCGGTGCTAAATACTTTCTCTAGTCAAAGCTGCTGGCGGCCCGAATGTTCTAACTGCGTCTGTAAACACTGTGTAAAATCCGAGTGCAGACAACAGACAAAGTAGAAAGAAACTGTGCACACTGCCGGCTTCCACTAGATAGAGACTCCTAGCAAACGACCGACTGCTGAAAATGTGCAAAACAGCCGTTAAATCATTTGTGTTCCATTATAGACTGCAAGCTGCGATGCCAGGCTAGGGCAAAATTCTCACGACTGTCCATATAAAATATATTATTGCCTCTCTAAGAGTATCATATTGGACACAGTGTTGTAGTACTCGAAGTAATATGTAGTTAACTCAACTGCAACGCCACAACCCAAGCTCACCATGAGTGGCGAGAGCTAGCGTGCAGGACAGCATTTGTCCCTACAAGTCACTATATAGACATGTAGCGGTAGCTGCTTCTAAGAGTCACTATATAGACATGTAGCGGTAGCTGCTCCTACAAGCCACTATATAGACATGTAGCCGTAGCTGCTCCTACAAGTCACTATATAGACATGTAGCGGTAGCTGCTCCTACAAGTCACTATATAGACATGTAGCGGTAGCTGCTCCTACAAGTCACTATAAGACATGTAGCGGTAGCTGCTCCTACAAGTCACTATATCGTTGTCAATGCATGGTGAATTTGCATTACTGAATAAATATTCCCGAAATGTGAACTAGAAACTAAAAGAAGAAAATAATATTTCCGTGGGAATATTTTGACGTGCAGTAAGTCTCTGTGGCGTTTAGCACATTTTAACCACTTCCACGAGTACGATTTTGACTATTGAGACGAGGATGTCTAGATTGTACGACAAACTAACATTAAAGATAAAATATTAAACCAGATACCAGAATAAAATGGATTTTATGTTAAGGTTGAAATAGTTTTTTATGCGGAGAAAAAGGCAAGACTGTTAAAAGTTTATCTATTTGTGAGAACAGACTATAGCAATCACAATGAATATTTACTTCGAAGACTTTTCAGAGAGTTCTTGCGCACAGCACGGGCAAAGCATTGATGAAGACTAGTTGTTCTGACAACATTCCAATTTTTCCATCGTCACGGAGCACGGATGCTTCCGCTTTATCGGCGAATAAAGCGGGAAAGAAGTCGTTTGCAGTGAAGACGCAGCCAATCACCGGGGAGTTGTCTGGCCAGTGGTAAGGGCCGTTGTTAGGAGTGCGGTAAGCGCTCAGCCAGGCCACCCGATTTGCACCCCACATGAGCCATATTCCATGGTCTGCAAGTAAGCCACAAGAAATTAGTGCTGTGAGATTGTTATCTCAAGGTTCAATAAACGTTCAACATTACTGGGTTTAATAAACTAAAGATATTTACGAGTCTAATTATCCTATCCATTAAGCCGAGAGGCGCATAAGAGTTAACGGAGGGCAATAATGAGAGTAGCGACTAGCGACGTAATGAGAGGAGTCGCGAGAGGAGAAGGACTCCGCTGTGCCCTAGAGGACGAACAACAATACTTACAATTAACAACAATGAATGAATAATATGACTATATTAGCACGATATAACCTTCACTAATAACAAATATAGAAACAATAGTTAACCTCGTCAAACTCATCCCTTAGAGTCGTGCTCTGCAGCCTAAGTAGCTCAGACCACCTCGCAGGGACATACAGGACGAAGTGCTTCTAGTTCTATTACTAGGCTCAAAGAAAGGTTGCATGCCTGTCAGTAGTACGGAATGGGCTTACAATACTACAAGTGCCAATTTACATCATTTCCCTGTTGTAGCCAGACCGTTGTACCTACAAGGGATGTATATATTCCATCATCTGCAAAAGATCCCTAAAAAAATTAAGTACAAGTTCATTTTCATTCACTCAACATTGGGAACTTCGAGAAGCTGATTTCTCTGATCAGCCCGAGCTAACTCATTTTTTAACTCAGCCCTAGCTAACTAAATTTTGTTTTAAACCTATTAATTGTGAATCAAGCAGATCTGAATCAAAACTGGAATGTTTTCATTATATGTTCATAATTTACGGCAAATAAGAATTTTTGACAAACGAACTACAAGAAGGATGGATGATCGTTCATAGAAAGGCGAAGAAGAAATGAATATTCCGCTAGTTATCCATTTAACTAATGTTTATGGTTGAGCTTGACACAACAACAAATGACCCACAACATTCCTGCATCAGGTTGTCATGTGAATCAAGTTGGAAATATGGCCAAAGTATATTACCAGCGACGAGCTGCCTAGCTTCTCGAAGCAGTTGCTTGGTGTTGATGATGAGCGGAACCCCGCCTTCTGCACCGCACATCTTCTTCAGGTTGTCGGGAGATCCGTTGACGGTTTTGTCTTCGGTGATGAACGCTTCTCGAAGAACTAGGAAAAAGATTCAGTTAGTATACCAAATGGAAACACTTGAGGTCTCTAATACACAATACTGACATTATTTCAGCAAAACTTGCAGAAACATTAATCGCGTAAATTTTCCACTCGTCCCTTGAAGCTTTATTTAAAAAAATGGATTTTATTCATCAAAGGATCTCACCGAACTTGAAGAGGCTGATGACGCCAGGAGCAAATGTTGTCGTGACGTTGCAAGGAGCGTCGTACGTCATGCTGCACACTGACGTCGTAATGTCATACGACGCAGCGCTGCACTTGGGCAGCACGAAGCACTTTGCCTTGCACTCACCTGGGGTAGCCTCAAGTTAATTGTAATAATTGGAAGCAGTCCAGGATAATGTGCGGATTCTGCATTAAATATTTAAGGTTTTTGCGCCGTACTTAAGGCGTTGAACACTGGTATAGGCAGGCGAGTTTCTAATCAATGTTATACCGTTCAAAAAACATGGTATAATTCAACATAAACCTTTTAAATTTTAGACTGTGATTGTTTTATATATGAAATACAAATATGAATTAAGTCAAGGATAAAAATTAGTCAATAAATCTTGAAACGAAAGGATGGCCAACTTTTAATTATTGTTTTACCAATCTTTATTCCTATGCTGATAAATACAATTGTTTTTTCTTTATCCATTGTTGAATAAAGTTTTTAATTTAATTCGATGCCCCAGCATATTATATAGGTTATCATGAAATTCAAACTGAAACTGTCCCTAAAAATTGTCCTCAGAATTACAGAAATTAAATAAAAGCTAATTGGTTGCGTCTTGCAGTGCGCATGAAGCGAAAGTTTTTAAAGCTTTTTAGGAATGCGTCATCTACCAGGAACTCTGTTTTCATAATCTAATCCTTCTTTCCCTTGAAATTAAATCCTTATGAATTACGATATAATTTCTGACAAATATTCATTAGAAATAAAAAATATTGTTTGCCTACTGAAATGCAGAATGCCAAACTTTTCTCCTGCTTGTATGAATGCTAGTCAGCGTTTATCACAAACAATTCATTATTGCAGACTCCAGTACACAAGTTAATTTGTCACTCAATATCTACTATTCTGGTGAATAAATTTTATATACTTATATTTCTTAATGTTATCAAATTATTGTCACGTTTAAATTGACTCACACGCCGCTGATGCCGTCATGTTTAGGTCTGGACGAAGTACGGTCACGTTCATCATGATCGTCTGAAACACCACTGCGTCTGCGGCCGTTCCAAGCAGCGTAACTATCGTTAACAGCAACAGCGGCCCCGCTCGCTGATGGCCATTGTGAGAAGCCATCCTGAGTACTGAAGTGGTCTGGGGAGGATGACGCACTCTTTTATAACCTAAATAATGCGACAAATTGAGAGTTTTCAGAATTTATATTGTCTTCAACTACGATTGATTACCGATAATTATACGATTTCGTTGCCAATTACGATGCGTGATTAAAGGTCACGTTTGTTAAATTGCTTATTACTTCCTGATGAAGCAAGACAAGCTGAAATGCATCTGTGTCGTATATAATCAAATGACATTTTTCTAAATGCCACTAGATGGCTCCTCTCAGTTGACGAACACATATTATTTGCATGCAGAGAATTTGTCGGCTTGAGGTTCGTGCCGATGATTTAAATTCTAATTATGCCATTGCCTTCTGCTCGGATGCTCAATTTTGGTAATATGTGTTCTTTCTTTATTAGTATAGATGATGGTGTGAGTTGTAATGATGACACAATATTAGAGAACTGAAAACAGCTATGACAATAATTTCTTTTGAAAAATCATTCATCATTTGCCTAATTATACATGCGTTGTTGATAAATCGGTTAATAATCTGAAAAAGAATGACGCTTTGACATTCTAAATGGATATCTAATCATACTGCATTTGAAGTAAAATAATTATTTACACGATTATTTTTGGCATTGCTTATTTCTAGACTAAGAAAAATCTAAATATCGCGTGCGTAAATTACCGAATTAAGCTTTTTACCGCAATACTTATTGGCTTTGGAGACTCGTTGAGTTCAACATCTTGAGTGCACGTTGAGAATATTGTGTCTAGAAGTTTTTAACTGCAGGAAATTACACTGATTTCTTCCGATGATCCAATCAATTTGCCTTTCTGAAATACATATATAAGCACTAATTAAGAACTGGTATCAACCAACCCCAACAAAGCAGTATACATCGCATAAGTTGACAAATAAACAATAAACTTATTTAAATAGCTATATTCATGATCATCTATCACATTTATCGATTATGAAGGTCAAAACAAAATAAACAGACATAAACTTAACGCGTACCTCCGTGCTAAACAATGAATAAGTATATATAATGAATAGGTACATCGCCTACCTCCACGTATAACAATGAATAAGTACAGTAAACAATGAATGAGTACATAGCATATCTCCACATAACAATGAATAAGTACATAGCATACCTCCACGTAGCAATGAATAAGTACAGTAAACAATGAATAACTTAATAAGTACATAGCATATCTCCACATAACAATGAATAAGTACAGTAAACAATAAATAAATCATACCTCCACGAGGTGACGTCAAAAGAGACTCAAAACACTAAATCAGAAATGCCTAACTTTAATAAAACTAATCAATACTGATAATCCAACCATCAAGATGCTCCGATATTCATTTATGACAATAATTTTCTTCCGGTTCATGTGAGAACCACCGTGAACTGAACTTTGGTTGATTGCAAGTTTATATGGCAGACTGAATGATATGAAATTGCCGTTGTCAGGATGTAAATTCGTAGAAGATATTAAGTTATTATTTTGCGTTTATGGATATTTCAATTGATATTACTATTTCTAAATCGTACGCGCTGGAATAAATTTATCAAGAGGTTTTTGCAATTACTATTTTATTTAAAGTAGCGCAATTTTTTTAGACAAATCATTCGTTCGTCTGATGCTCAGAAAACTGATATTGATCAATAGGATGTTATTCGGTTAAATTTGAATTGATTAAATATTATCAACAACGAGCAACTTTTGTTTTCATTCTAGCTTATATATTTATTTCATATTATTCATACAAGCGATAATTTTGACCTCTCCTTTGTCCACAAAGAGTTGACCTCTTCTTTGTCCATTTGACCTCTCCTTTGCCCATAACACTAACGTTACAAATTTGGCTTCTTTCAAATGCAGTGCAAATTTTTTAATGCAGTGCTTCTTTCAAATGCAGTGCAAATTTTTTAATGCAGTGCTTCTTTCAAATGCCGTGCAAATTTTATTGTGGAAAATTTTACATTGCAAGACACTCGAGAATGGAAAAATTTGCACCTGAGATGCTGAAATCTGTTTTTCAAACGACGGAGAAATCTATGGTTTGCAAATTGCAAATGTAAACTCACAGATATAGAGATCAAAGTATCGTTCGCGTATGTTATCGAAAGTATAATTTTATCACAATTCATAATGCCTTATTGCAGTCAACGAACACATCTTCATTAGTTCGCTGAGAAAATATTGGTTGAACGTTTTCGAATACAAGACATTGCACTGATTAATGACGTTGATCAAATTATTTTGAGCTGCAATGAGCTGCTCCGAAAGCCATTTATGACAAATGTTCGTTCATTTTTATCATTGCGAAGTTGAGAGTTTAGCAAATATCTTCGACATGAAATCAGAAAGCTTCACATGGTTAACATTAAGTTTTTTCCACTATTAATTGATCGGTTAACTCCAGGCATCTTGAAAAAAATACCCCAGATATTCTAAACAGGCAATTTTCAACCTAAACGGAATTATCGCGAAACATCACCATTTAAAACAATGTTTAAACAAAGACGCAGTGCGATTATTCCCATCATAAATATTTCACATCATACAAATACTACACGGATAATTTCTATCATAGGCAATTGATTTCTTGAGTAAAAGTATATAAACTAATAAATATATATACGACCAAATATACATACAAGTAAAAACTAACTACCGAAATTTGGATCATTAGAGACCGCAGAGACATAAACTAGTATAATCACAGGCACCTAGCAACTTCTAGCCGCTATTTCTCAGAGCGTCTCTAAAATGTGTTCGTCAACAGAGAGGAGCTATCTAGTGGTACAATGACGAAAATAATTCGACTGTTTACGTCACCGATATTCCGGAGCTTGTCTTGCTTCCATGCAGACTGATTAAGCTTTGAAATTTACTTATATTTTTAACCTGGTGACGCATTTTGATTTCAACTCACCCGCCTTCGCAACCAGGAAATAATCATCAATTCAGTCGCGTATGCACATCCACGTATACACGTGACCTATATGTAGCTACGCACAAAAAATTCATTTACAACGAGTGAACTTTATGCACCATGGACGGCAGATCGATGAATCTGAATGAATTTCATGAGAGAAAGTACGGTCTTTCAGGAAACGAGATCCGGCCGATGTCTGTTTGTAATAAAGTTATATTCTTACCGAACTCTTCCATTCCCATCAATGTTATACGATAAAACATTATAAAAATGTAACTAAGTACTCACTGCAGTGAGTGACTGAGAGCGCATTTTCTCGATAACGAGTATCATGGTTACAGACAGACGGGCGGACATGACGAGCACAATAGCGCCTTTTTTCCATAAATGAGAAAATGCTCAAAAACATGTCGAGTTTCATTGCTTTCAGTTTAGTCAATAATGAAGTTGGTGTTTAGCCAATCTTTGTTAAAATTACTGGTGGATTATCACCTGGATCTAGGAATTAATTCACTTCACTATCTGTTAGTATTAGAAAGTACTATGACAGTGATCGCATCAACAGGTTTCTAATCGCGTAAAGTTTGGACTACACTAAAAATTGTAAATATCAGACGATATCCGCTTGGAATTAAATTATTTTCTAAGTGAAAGTAAGACGTTTCAATGAGACCTTGTGTTTATATTTGTGAATTAAACGCGATTATTGAGCCTGGACGATTTCCGATGACTAATTTAACTCAACTGCTAGAAATGCTGCACGGAAGTTAAATTTTTTCAGTAAAGAATTGAACGCCATGTTGTTGGGGACTAATCAATAAATAAGCATTCTCTGACCCCGAACACTTGACCAATGATCGCAAATAAAAAGGATGAATAAAATCTGATAAATAAAGAACTATAATAATAAATGAACGATAAATACAAGATGACGAATTACAAAACTATAAACCGTGTGTCTTTCTAGCCCGTGCCCACTAATTCGTAATCACGTCCTAAGTTCGGAGCCTCGCTGAAAAGCAAGAATAAATACAAATTAAAGACGTGAATTAACGCAACCTAACCAATGAATATAGCACACATAAACAATAAACAACATAAATAACAATACACAATATCACGAGGAAGGCCACCACTATATCAACACTGAAGATGAACACGATAAACAATGCAAGCACTAACCTCTGTGGTGGATCACTAGGCAATGACATGTAACATGACGGATCTACACGAGGTGACGTAATAGTTAACTCAAAAAGCAAAATGACAAAACCCGTAGCCTAACTATCTATGAAATTATATCTAAAGGCGCTCCCTAACATCACCCCCCCCCACCAAGTGCAAAAATAAAAATTCTATTATTGCACTTAACAATCCTATAATACGTAACCATATACGGGTGATGAAGGTTGAAGCATGAATCTAATCTAACGCGAAACAGGTCAAGATTTCTTTTCTGTACAACTTTATCACACATAAATATACACGCTAACTGTCTTAAAATTCTTACAGGATTCTTATTTACATTCAATTTACAACGTGACAAGACCAACACGACCAATTTAGAAATAACGCGACCAATAGGTAACATTTATGATAAACCGACAAATAGCGCGATCTTTAAAAAAATTCAAAATATGGACATTGCACGAACAATACGAAACCTCTAAAATCATTCATTTAGCACTAACTCTCTAACGTTAGGTGAAATTTCTGCCTAGATAAACCTGAGGCCTCCTGAACAATTTTACCTTCATACTTTCCGCACCAGGGTTCTGCCACGCCTGCTTTATAATCTCTAATACTTTCACGCACAGATTTCAAATGATTAGCCACAACCTTCAGTGCATTCTTTTTCACCATTTCATACATCGAATCACTTTTTCATCCTCATCATCACTCATTTCGATCAAATCTGCCCAGTCTTTTCTCCAGTTCCGGTCCAAACCCTTCGATATAGTCGCTACTCGCTTCAACAAATCTTCTTGAACAGACATCGCCTGCTCTAACCATTGAATGAAATTATCTCGTGAGCGACTATCCACTTGTGAGTCAAACTTTCAGTCTCCACTACCATAGCCGTCGAGTTAGACACATTTACCTGCCCACATGGAACATTCTGGCCAATTGCTGTCGAAACTTCATGCTCCACGGTTTCGAGTCTCTTTTCATCAACTATTTCTTCTACCTCATTCTCATAAGTCCAGTCTAACGATTTTTTTTTCGTTGCGGTTTGTGGCTGTTGTTCTAGATAAGCTTCTTTGACGTCTTCCAAAGTGAAGTTAAGACTATATTTAGATTTCAAGTTGTTAAACTCTTGAACTAAACTACGATCACTCATGCGCCCGGGAACATATTCATCGCTTATCTCAACACTTTCGGAACAACAAAAGTGACGCTTACTGTTACAGCCATTCACACCATATTCCACATCAGCGCATCCATCATTTGCTACGGACAAAAAATCCTCGAAATGCTGACACGCCTTTTGTAATCAAATCATTTCTATTTATGCTAACTGCCGAGTCAACAGCTGAACGATCTAATGATTCACAAAACTTACAAGGATATTCTGGCTGTAACGCTCTTCGATCGGCTAACTTTCTAACACGAGCACGTCTGTAACGTGGGCATTTCCGAAGAAAGTGCAAACCTGAGCCACAAATGAAACACTGCTTCAACCGGGTACGGCATTCGCGACTTCCGTGACCGGCGCGTAGACAGTATTCACAAACATCTTCAGCAAAATTGGAGCACCAGCCATCACGAACTGCACGTTCGCCTTCTTCCCTTCCTAGACGGTCTTTTGACTTGGCCTGGGCTTTCGAACAATGGGGTCGAAGGCAAAAATTATCGTGCTGCCGAAACCTGTGTGACTCGTTGTCGTTTGAAGGCGCGTACTTGGTTGCGGTGTCACGGATTATCTTGCGTCGCCCGCAGTCGATATTTTCCTCAAGAGTTACTTTGCTGTTAATATGGAAATACGGCGCCCATGTCCTTTTGAATTGCGTCAGCACGTTCTGGAATTCACTGGACAAAGACTGCTCCGTGATCTGAAGTCTTGAAAATAATCGTGAGAAATATTCCAGGTTTTCCACGAAGAAAGAAGACCCATCGGCGTGGCTGGACAAGGCACAGTCCTCATGGCGTACATTAGTCATTTCGGAAGCGTTACTTCGTGCGGGCAACAATCGAAAACACATCGGTCGAGTTCAGAAATCAGCTGCGCTGAACACGGGGATCCACCACCAGATACAAGGCTCCGAAACGCACGGTATCATGAACGTTTCTACTTTACTTTACTTATACGTTATTTCGCTTTACTTTACGTTACTTTACTTTTACATTGCTTTACATTACCCAGTCACGACTCCGGCTGGCACGGCACCATTATGTTGGGGTCTTTCCATAAATAAGCAAACAAATTCTAGTTTCCCCAAACTTTTTAATAAATAACTATAAGTAGTTACATAACCGAGCGCATGGCGCCATTTTCCATAAACAGCTTAAATCATAGGTTACCCCAATCTTACCCTCGAATATTACCAACAAAATTACCCAATTACTCCTGAATAAAACCAATTTAAGCTGTTTATGGAAAATGGCGCCATGCGCTCGGTTATGTAACTACTACTATAATAATAAACAAATGACGGATACGAGAATCCAAAGGAATTAACCGTGTATTTCCTTAGCACTTCTCTTAACTCCAGCCTCACGTTTCGGAGCCTTTCTCTGTGGTGGGATTCCCATACAATGAAGAAATACAAAGCGCATCTAAACGAGGTCACGTCAAAGGTGAATCTAAACGCAAAACGATAAATTTCAAGAGTCCTACTGCAATCCCTTACAATGTAAACTCACCACATCTTCGTTAAAAAGTTTTGGAGATGAGCTCGATCTTCTTGTTTCTTTATTCTGGCAAGCGCTCTGACAGAAGATGCCGCACTGCAAACATCTTTCATGGCCCGTAAAGGTCATTACAATATAAAACGGTTATTTATCAATCGGCAACATTGTTCAACAATATAAACATTAATTGCAGGTGCTTGCGTGAAAAAATTCAACATCAAACCTAAATTTTAAACTAACATATTTTATTTGTTCTATCCATCTAATTTGTATGATTCCTGATTTTTTTATTCATCCAAGTACACTGAGAACGGTGATTTTCGAATATTATTAATCCATGAACAATTCATCTCACATATTTAAGATTCATCCAGTCACAGAGCCAGTGTAAAATGGAAAACGAATCACGATTATTTTAAATCCGATTTCATTTGCAACAGTCATCGGCTGATGACCAGGGGCCGTATTATCAAAACTTCGTAACTCTTTCAACTTCCGACAAAAAAGTTACGTGTTACGTAAGTACACCCTAATTTTGGCATTATCAAAACATTCGTACGTAAGACTTAGCTAAAAGCGTACTATCAAAACCATCTGGCCAACTGACCAATCAGAGGCTTTGGATTTGTTTACATTCTGTGAACTTCGATGGCGGGAATCGATGCCTTCAATGGCATCGACTATCGAATGCTGTCTGTCGGTATTGAATCGGTATTGCTCCTTGTTGGCCCAGAAAAAGCCGTTCCAAAATAGTTGTGAACTCTTTTTAATAAACAGCGTGAGTTGAAGAAGAAATCTGTGTACGGACCTAAAAATTATGGTTGGCAGAGATATGAAGTACAGACTAGAAAGAATGAATGAATTGAATTTTTGAAAATGAATGAAATTTTTTTTTTAAATGAATGGAATTTTTTTCCAATAGCACTGTTTAGCACGATCACATACTTTGATCGTGCCATCAAGTAGTGGAGCCATCACAAGTAGGGCAGCTAGGGCCAACATTCTATGCGTGTATAATCCGCACTTTCGGATTATTGACAAAATTCTATCACAAGTCAAAGTTTTGCTACTTGCTAGTAAATCAATAGTTTCCTATCGCTTCAGCAGACACTCTAAACTTGTGCGGAACTCCACTTACGACATCTCCAAGCAGGCGTACAGTTACGTTACGTATCTTCCCGCGCAAATGTTTTGATAATACCAGCTCGAGAGTTACGTCATCAAGTCAGCACTTACGCCACTCGTAAGTCGATTTTTGCGTACTTAAGAAGTTTTGATAATACGGCCCCAGTTCAAAAACAACTCAACTCACGCATCAGCTGTTCATACGCACAGTCAATGCGCATGTAAGAAACGAACAATTTTCTCGAGTTAAATAGAAGCGCATGTTTATTTGCGACTGCAATTTGCTTAACACATAATTCAGAGCAACTCGCAACACGTAACTGGCCGTTTATAAAAGCAATGCGCTCAGCTCACACATCTGATATTCCTGCTGCCAATGAGCGCGTATGAAATTTCTTTAGTTTAGTGAATATTCAAGTTCATTTTCGACATTCACAGTCCGAAAAATTTCGGATCGGGTCAATTTGCGCCACAAAAATAAAGCTTAAAATAAAACACCGTAATTGAAAAAAAAACTTCCTCTTTGAAGTTGGCGAAATTTCATGAAAGCAATAACAGAAAATCCTAAATTAAATAATACCCAAGTAATCCCTCATAAAATCCTAATCAGTTAGGCGGTGATGAGCGAAAAAATTCCTGGCGTTTGATGAAGATCCCAGATAAAAAAAAAGTAATTCTGCTCACATTTTCTCATAATTCGAGGAATTCATTCACGTCACGACGAAAGCGTCGAATTAACCTTATTATATATCCCATTAGCGCGGTGACTATCCCGTTGTAACTACTCAAATTCAAAGACAGAAGATTAAGCTCTAATGTATGTCATGGCACTTTCTGAAAAGATTCATCTGACGTTTCTAACTATCAATCATGAAGCATTTATTCCCTCGAATCTACGCACTCACCTGAAAAATTATCTCTTTGGTGATGTGCGATTTCAACACCCTTTATTCCTCTGCTACTAAAATAATGATTGAATAAAAGAGAGCTTGCTGGAGAGAGAGCTCAGTCAAATCCTCAAACTGAGTTTGAGTTTGAACTCGGAAAACACATGGACAAATCCCGAATGAAGGTATTCGAAATTTTGGAATTATATCGAAGAGACTAGCTTTTCCATTGAAAAGGCGAATGAACCTACTAATATTTTTTGAATCATGAATATATTTGATATGAAATAATGAATTTCGATTAAACATCATTATAATCTATGATGACATATAGTTCCAAGACTTATTTCTACCAATTGGTTCAGTAAATTTCTCATCTAAGTTACAGTGCAATTCAGTAAAACCTAGAAGAAATTTTCCAACCATAACTTACGTAGTTACTGCGACTTCATATGATAAGAAGGATATAACGGGAAGAAAAATAAAATTCGATCGTTGTTAATTATGTTTTCTCAATTTGAATTGAAACGATGAACATCGTTTTGATCGTAATCGATCTACAGAACATCTGGTGAGTGGATAATTAATCCTCTCACTGCAGAGGAAGAGGGGGACGATTTTTTTAATCACGTAGTCAGACTCGGCCAGAGCTGCCCCGATACGAGGACGACCCTAATGCAAAGGCCACCAGAGTAAGGACCAGTCTCTCGTAGCTGTCTGACTTGGGATTGGAATGTGGACCAAAAAGCGGACATAGAGAAGCTGATTTACTATGCTCCCCGAGTCCTAGGCGTTCCCTAATTCAGAGTCGTCCTCGGCTCTAAATTTTGTTAGGGTTATAAAAACGTTATTATTTCACGCTCAATATGGTTGAGTGTTTTTGGTTCTCATCAACAGCAATGGAGGTCGACACAATAATTTTCAAAAAAGATTCCAAGTCCCTCTTTCATCAATGTTTTTCACCGGCATAATCATCGGTGCCATATACTTTCTCTAGTAATCTAGTTAAAGCAGTTGGCGGCCAGAATGTGTTAACAGTGACTGTAAACAGCGTGTAAAATCTGAGTGCAGATTACAGATAAAGTAAAAAGATAATGTGCACGCTGTTGGCTAGCACTGGATGTAGACTCAGGGCAAACGACATGCAAACGCCGAGTGCAGAAAACGTGCAAAACGACCATTAAATCATTTGTGTTCCATCATAAATTACGAGCTGCAATGACAGGCTAAGACGAAATTCCGTATAACATATGTTAATGCCTATCTAAGAGTATCATTTTGGAAATTAGTGTTGCCGTACTCGAAGTAGTACTAGACATCCGGTGGAAGTCTAGTAGCTATTTCCAACTATCGTCAGTCCTGAACAGATCCGGTCAAATGACATGAATTTAGTTCTTCTGTGAACAAGTCACGAAAAAGTAAAAGAATCGGCAACAGGCCACATCAGGCCCACTCTTCAGCGCCAACATCACTATGCTATGCTATGTTAAGTAATATGTAGTTAACTCAACTGCAACGCCAAAACCAGAGCACACCATGAGTGGCGAGAGCTAGCGTGCAGGACAGCATTTGTCCCTACAAGTCACTATATAGACATGTAGCGGTAGCTGCTCCAACAAGTCACTATATAGACATGTAGCGGTAGCTGCTCCTACAAGACACTATATAGACATGTAGCGGTAGCTGCTCCAACAAGTCACTATATAGACATGTAGCGGTAGCTGCTCCTACAAGTCACTATATAGACATGTAGCGGTAGCTGCTTTGTCTCCCGGTGGGACTCATATTGATAATAAGCTGACACTCAGCTTTTGTATCAGTATAAATGTAATAAAAAAACTGAAAATAACCAGTGTGCCTTGTATATTAGTTTCCTTCACGGTAGCACTGATTGATTTTTGTCAGGATAATACAAATGTTATTTGCATGATGTGAACAAACTGATCTGGTTGGACTTTCGTGATGAAGTGCAAATGAGCCATCGCTATTTTGAATTTGGAAACTATTCTGAATTACTGAACTATTCTATTGGAAACTATTTCGCGAATTCTGAATAGAAGATAAGGACAATGATAATGGTTGTCAAGCGTGAATTTTCAGTTATGAATAAATATCCCCGAAATTTGCTATTAGTAACTTATAGAAAAAAATAACATTTATTAAGGAAAATTTTTACATTGGTCTCTCTTGCGTTTCACACATTTCAACCAATTTCACGAGTATGACTTTTGATTATTCGAACGATGATATCCAGATTCTATGATTAACTTAGATGAAATGCAACATTAAAGGACCAGATACCAGAAAAAAATGATTTTATGTTGTTGGTAAAATGAAGAATGATTTTTTGTATGGAGAAAGAGGCAAGACGGCAAAAGTTGATCTACATGCGATAATATACTATGGCAATCACAATGAATATTTACTTCAGAGACCTTTCACGGAGTCCTTGCGCACAGTACGGGCAACTCACTGATGAAGGCTGGCTGTTCTAATAACGTGCCAATTTTTCCATTGTCACGGAGCACGGATGCCCCAGTACCGATGACAGAAACAGAAGAGAAGTCGTTTGCAGTGAAGACGCAGCCAATCACCGGGGAGTTGTCTGACCAGTGAGTGGTAAGGGCCGTTGTTAGGAGTTTGGTAAGCGCTCAGCCAGGCCGTCCGATCTACACCAACATTCACCCATTTTCCATGGTCTGCAAGTAGGCGCAGAAAATTAGTACGAATTCACTTAATTTCAATATCAATTGGAAAACTAGCCAGACCATTAAACCGAGAAGGAGTATTCATACTCCATCGTTTGCAAAAGATCCCTAAGAAAACTAGGTATAAGTTCATTTTCATTCACTGAACATTGTGGACTACGAGAAGCTTATTTCTCTGACCAGCCCTAGCTAACTCACATTCGTGTTCAATTTTAGTTTAACTCTATTATATGTAAATCAAATATATCTGAATCAAAATAGGAATGTTTTGAATAAATGTTCATATTTGACGTTTAATAAGAGATTCTGACGAAAGAACTACCAAGAAGGATGGGTGACCGTTCTTAGAAAGACGAAGAAGAACTTAATATTCCGCTCTCAACCATTCAATCAATGTTTATGGTTGAGCTTGACACAACCTTAAACCACAATATTCCTGCATCAGGTTGTCATGTGAATTAAGTTGAAATTATGGCCAAAGTATATTACCAGCGACGAGCTGCCTAGCTTCTCGAAGCAGTTGCTTGGTGTTGATGATGAGCGGAACCCCGCCTTCTGCACCGCACATCTTCTTCAGGTTGTCGGGAGATCCGTTGAAGGTTGTGCCTTTGTTGATGAACGCTTCTCGAATAACTGCAAACAAGGATCAGTCAGTATACGAAAAAGAAGCATGAAGTCTGTAGTACACAATACTAACATTCTTTCAACAAGACTTGCACAAGTAGTAATAGCAGCAACACTGAAATTTCATAAAACAAATAATTTTTCTTCAACGGAGGATCTCACCGAACTTGAAGAGGCTGATGACGCCAGGAGCAAATGTTGTCGTGACGTTGCAAGGAGCGTCGTACGTCATGCTGCACACCGACGTCGTAATGTCATACGACGCAGCGCTGCACTTGGGCAGCACGAAGCACTTCGCCTTGCACTCACCTGGGGTAGCCTCAAGTTTATTGTAATAATTGAAAACAGTCTAGGAAAATGTGCGCATCCTTGATTTGTTATTCAATCTTTGTGTGTCGTGTTTATAGCGGCGGTCAACAATGTTAGGGAGGCATTTCTCTAATCAATGTTATACCATTCAAAAGCTACACGTAATTTAATTTGAATATTTTATTCCCGATGATGTGATCGCTCAATAAATGAAATATACAATTTAAAAGACATAGATAAAAATTATTTCCTAAATCTTGAAGCATATGAATGGCCAACTTTCGAGGACTTTGCTGTAACCTTTTATTGCTCTGCTGATGAAAATAATTGGATTCTTTTATTCATTAAGGCTTATTTCGAGCCCATATTTCTAATTTGATGCTCCAGCCTAATTTATGAAGTATCATAAAATACAGACCCAATAAATTAGAAAATGTAAAGAATTTATCTTCTAAATTAAATACTGTGGAGCAAAGAAGCGGCACCCAGGCACTCCAGTAACAATTTTCCTTAAAAATATTTTTAGCTAAAAAACCCTCATTTGCACCAATATTGTCGGTGGTATTGCACAAGCCATATACAATTCATTATCGTTTGCAATAATCACGCATCACAGTTGGAAGTTTAGCTTACCGTATTATCGACGGCTGGGTATTTCGACCCCGCTAACACACACAAATAGGGCAAAGGCATGCAATTAAAATAAGTAAGTTTAAAACATAAATATCATTCATTCTCCTTCAAATGGCAATTAATAATTAAGGCCTTAATGAATGTGTCATTCAGAGCACATGAAGCCAAAACCTTGCAGGATTCCATATTGTATCAGAAACTCTAAGTCCACGGTCGAATTCTTATGATTTTCCGTCCCAATTTCTGATGCATATTCATCAGAAATTCATAAATAATTATTTACCCGCCTGATCGAGGAATTCCAAACATTGATTTCTTCGCCGGCATGTATGAACGCAAGTGATAATTCCTCATTAATTCTCCAACAACCTCATTAATACTTCAATGCTCAAATTACTTTTTGACTCAATATTAAAATTTCAATATAAGTCCGTCCCTGAAGTTCAAGTAAATTAATATTACTGAGATTTATTATTCTTGAAAAATTATATTTCGTATTATATTGACTCACATTCCGCTGATGCCGTAAAGTTTAGGTCTGGACGAAGTACGGTCACGTTCATCATGATCGTCTGAAACACCACGGCGTCTGCGGTCGTTCCAAGCAGCGTAACTATCGTTAACAGCAACAGCGGCCCCGCACGCTGATGGCCATTGTGAGAAGCCATCCTGAGTACTGAAGTGGTCTGGGGAGGACGACGCGCTCTTTTATAAGCTTTTAGATATGTTCAGTTGGGAGTATTAAAAATTTCAAGCTGTTTCAGGACCACTATTTATTGTTAATAATTACGTGGCATTATTGCAAGCTACGATGCTTAATTAAACGGAACGTTTGATGAATCGTTCATAACTTTCTGGATGGAAGCATGAGAAGCTCCAAAATATCGGCGCCGTGGATAATTGAATTATTTGCTTCATCTTACCATTAGATGACTCTTCACAGTTGACGAACAAGTTTTAATGGCACATTAAGAATATAACGGACAGAAGTTTTTAAATGCGAAGGATTTCACCAGTCCAAGCCAATGTTTTTAACGTCTCGGACAAATTTACGGCCGGACTCGCGGCTAATATCCAAATTCAATGACCAAAGAATATCACCCAAACCAATGAACGTGGCTCTATAAAACTTGGTATACGTATTCATTAGGACCTAGCGGTGATTTTTGGCTCGGTAAATTTTTTTTCCATTTCACCTTAACTCGTGAGTTATCTGGTAATTCGGGCCGATATTTGCAGTGACCAAGAAATTTCTTCTAAACTACTTAACAGATTTGAATGAAACTTTGAATATACAAACCTAACCTCCTAACGGTGATATTTAGCTCGTGAGAATTTTTTCGATTTGCCTTCGCTCGCGAGTTACACGGATATACGGAGAAACGAACAGCATTTATGAGGTCGATTTTTACATTTGCATTGCCAAAGAGTCGTATACGTACTAGCGGCAGAGTTATATTAAAACATTCGTTAGTTCTGATGTCTCTATTTCGTAGCTTGAGTTTCGTTCAATGGATGCATTTTTAAATATACAATCATACTTTAACTTAATATCCAACTATTCCCACCCACAACTCGTTGCGAATTTATTGAGCATTAATGCGATAAATATTAAGGGGTAACGATAATTGCTGATATTACTGGTATGAGTGGTAGAACCGTACGTATTACCTGGGATAAATACCTCTGGTATTTATCCCAGTGATATTACTGGGATAAAGTCTATACAATTATGTTTCGTTTATATATGCTGTACTGCTCATATTGATGCAAATTATAATAGTGTAGTTTATTAAATATTTGGACCAAGCGGTGGGCTCGACTCCAGTTACGAGACTGGCCAATCGCAAGGAAGATGTCGCGTAAATTTGAATGTCTCATTATTGCTGACTTGGTTTGTGTACCTAAGTCGAGGTATAAATTCATTTAACAATGACAATATATCAAAATAAATTTCAAAAGAGTATGTTTAGTCTCTCATTAAACAAATTCTGACCAATATCTGTAGGTAATATAATTCAGTTTTTGCCGTTCTGTCTAACTCCCATTTCACCTAATTTGGCGAATACATTCATTTTACAATTGTGCATTAATTTCACATGCACTTGTAAATTGTTCGTGGATTCAAACCTCGGTCAAGTCTAAATATTTCACAAGTTATTATATGTGGTGCTGAACTGTCGCGACGTTCAATAATTCAATTAATTAATTCTAGTTGAACAGATACGAATACGAGATTTAACGTGACATTCAATAAGTCGACCAGAGCCCAAACGAAGGCATGCAATGAAATCCTGACGTGTTAGCAGAAATCGATCTAAAAACCTCAATTCCACTAATAATGTACTTGGTGAAACGCTGTGATAATAAAAAATAAACGACTCCTACGATGGAAACAATAAAAAATTTATCAATAATTTAAAATATTTTATGTAATGATTACGTAGAAAATGACTTCCTAGGGAGCAATGCTCCATGGTGAGCATGGCACGCACACGTGGGGTGAGCATGGCACGCACACGTGGGGTGAGCATGGCACGCACACGTGGGGTGAGCATTCAGCCATGGCATATGCATTGCAAAACGCTGATACCAGCTCCTAGCAATATAGCTATGACAGTAAACTGCCACTCAATACCAGATGGTACCTATCACTTAGAGGGTAATACCGTCTATGGCGTTCTGATCACGACAAGCTTGATTATACTACAAATGAAAAATTTCCAGTGATGTCTTTTAATGTTTGCGCTGAAGAAAAGATTGTATCGACTCTTCTGTCTTCTGTTTATAGAAGAAATTATTTCTGTCGATTCTCGAGAAGCTCAACGACGAAACAATAATTTTATGTTCGCTCTCCGACAAGCCGAACACAAGCTAGTTAATACAGATAACTTTTTCGATATAGGACCTAAGCAAGTTACAACAACATCGTTGCAAGTGCTGACGTAAATACGACAGCCAATAGGGAAATATTTGGCCATATTGAACAAACATCGATTGGCTGTAGCCTTAAAAGGAGAGCTCTGAGGCCCATGAATTCATTAAATACCAAATATGTTAGAAGGAGGCCCATTAAATTTATATCATCTCTATAAAACAATATCGAGAAGCTATGACGTATCAAAACAATTATGCTTGATGAAGCGGTTGATGGAATACTGAGAGGATGTATTGTCAAGCAGACGACGTACGCTCGGAATTTCCTTCTTATCTTTAATGAAAAAAGGAAGGTTCAATGAGACCTGGTGTTGATTCTCGTAAATTAAACGCGACCGCTGAGCCTGAGCGATTTTCCATGCCTAAAATAAACAAGCTGCTTGATAAATCCGACACGCTGCGAGGAGATAAATTGTAATCGTTCATAGATCTTGTGTTGTTAATAAAATAAAAACAAAGAAAACGCAGATGTATGAAGTATGATTTGTAATAATTGGATTATCAAATCTGAGGGTATGCCTATCATGATAAACACGGGTTCTAACAAAGTTCCAAAAAATTTCTGCCAATACTTGAAAAATCGCAGTAATCTCTGGCAATTATCAGGCAATAAATCCCTCAAAACTGGGTTCCCCCAAAATTTAGGCGAATCTCGGAAAACGCTTGGATAAATTCCTGAATAAGCAGATTTGGAATAGCGGAATCCACGTATTGAAGTAACTTCAGTAATTTGACTACACCGGGTATACAATTTCATTAATTGCAAATGAATTTGTACGTGAATTATACTGTATAATAACAATAACATATACACTTAAAGTCTCAGATATGTTAGAGTTATAGCAGAGTATAGTGCATAAAATATGAAGGATATAAAATGAAGGAAAATAAATGTCGCTCGTAGGTAACAGTTTATTATATTTAGCCAATTGGAAAATAACCGATGCATCATTGATCAACTCGGTCAGCTGAGCATCAGATGAGTGAATAATTTGTCCAGACACATTGCTGTCCATTCAATGAAATAATCATGAAAATCTAATTAAAAATTCTTTCAGTGCATTCAGTTTAGAGCAAAATAAATTTATTCATCCCACTATTAAATAATAATTTCATATCTTTGATGTTTTTATTTCTGAAAATGTCAAATTGGTGTTAAGGCTATAATCTTAACAAACCATCAACCACAGATCATAAAGACCATGGTGGATCTCACATGAACCTGTTCGGTATTCACATCAAGTTTCGAGACTCATAGATAATTATGATATTCAATAATCAAGAGGCTTGTAGGAAATTGAAATTATTATTCCTTCAAGGACCAAATACTGACAAGTATTTTATAATAAAAGAGAAAAAGTCAGCCTGTAACTGTTAATTAAATTAACTTCTTATAAGTCACTATCGAAGCAAACCAACAATGAAAAATAATCATTATATTCTCGTCAATCCCTTGGTTTTATGTTAATTTAACGTGCTCAAATATTTCATAATTCAAACAAAGTCATTTTTAACGCAATATTCGATATCAAGGAATTTGACAAAAAGGTAGATTTAGGTTTAGTCACTGAAGACAGGAAACTTTTTTAACTGTGAAGTAAAGGCAGCTTATTGAATTAACAAAAATTCAAATTTAAAAAGTTATAAATTTTTGCTAACAATGCTAGATTTTTTATATTCTCATCAATTGCGTTGGAATTGAAAAAGTTATACATTTTTGCTAACAATGCTTGATTTTTTATATTCTCATCAATTGCATTAAAATTGATAAAGTTATAAATTTTTGCCAACAATGCTAGATTTTTATATTCTCATCAATTGCAACGAAGTAGACACACAACTCTCATAACATATTCAAATCCTTTGCTTTTCAATGTTTTTCACCAGTAAAATCATCGGTTCCAAACACTTTCTCTAGTCAAAGCTGTTGGCGGCCAGAATAAGCTATCAGTGACTGTAAACATCGAGTAAAATCAGAGTGCAGACAACAGACAAAGTAGAAAGATAATGTGCACTCTGCCGGCTACCACTGGATGTAGACTCCGGGCAAACGACATGCAAACGCTGAGTGTAGAAAACGTGCAAAACGACCATTAAATAATTTGTGTTCCATCATAGATTGCGCGCTAAGATGCCAGGCTATAGGGCTAAATTCTCACGACTGTCCATATAAAACATATTATTGCCTCTCTAAGAGTATCATATTGGACACAGTGTTGTAGTACTCGAAGTAATATGTAGTTAACTCAACTGCAACGCCACAACCCAAGCTCACCATGAGTGGCGAGAGCTAGCGTGCAGGACAGCATTTGTCCTACAAGTAACTATATAGACATGTAGCGGTAGCTGCTCCTACAAGTAACTATATAGACATGTAGCGGTAGCTGCTTCTACAAGTCGCTATATAGACATGTAGCGGTAGCTGCTTTGTCTCCCGGTGGGACTCATATTGATAATAAGCTGACACTCAGCTTTTGTATCAGTATAAATGTAATAAAAAAACTGAAAATAACCAGTGTGCCTTGTATATTAGTTTCCTTCACGGTAGCACTGATTGATTTTTGTCAGGATAATACAAATGTTATTTGCATGATGTGAACAAACTGATCTGGTTGGACTTTCGTGATGAAGTGCAAATGAGCCATCGCTATTTTGAATTTGGAAACTATTCTGAATTACTGAACTATTCTATTGGAAACTATTTCGCGAATTCTGAATAGAAGATAAGGACAATGATAATGGTTGTCAAGCGTGAATTTTCAGTTATGAATAAATATCCCCGAAATTTGCTATTAGTAACTTATAGAAAAAAATAACATTTATTAAGGAAAATTTTTACATTGGTCTCTCTTGCGTTTCACACATTTCAACCAATTTCACGAGTATGACTTTTGATTATTCGAACGATGATATCCAGATTCTATGATTAACTTAGATGAAATGCAACATTAAAGGACCAGATACCAGAAAAAAATGATTTTATGTTGTTGGTAAAATGAAGAATGATTTTTTGTATGGAGAAAGAGGCAAGACGGCAAAAGTTGATCTACATGCGATAATATACTATGGCAATCACAATGAATATTTACTTCAGAGACCTTTCACGGAGTCCTTGCGCACAGTACGGGCAACTCACTGATGAAGGCTGGCTGTTCTAATAACGTGCCAATTTTTCCATTGTCACGGAGCACGGATGCCCCAGTACCGATGACAGAAACAGAAGAGAAGTCGTTTGCAGTGAAGACGCAGCCAATCACCGGGGAGTTGTCTGACCAGTGAGTGGTAAGGGCCGTTGTTAGGAGTTTGGTAAGCGCTCAGCCAGGCCGTCCGATCTACACCAACATTCACCCATTTTCCATGGTCTGCAAGTAGGCGCAGAAAATTAGTACGAATTCACTTCATTTCAATATCAATTGGAAAACTAGCCAGACCTGCGCTCAGCCAGGCCGTCCGATCTACTCCAACATTCACCCATTTTCCATGGTCTGCAAGTAGGCGCAGAAAATTAGTACGAATTCACTTAATTTCAATATCAATTGGAAAACTAGCCAGACCATTAAACCGAGAAGGAGTATTCATACTCCATCGTTTGCAAAAGATCCCTAAGAAAACTAGGTATAAGTTCATTTTCATTCACTGAACATTGTGGACTACGAGAAGCTTATTTCTCTGACCAGCCCTAGCTAACTCACATTCGTGTTCAATTTTAGTTTAACTCTATTATATGTAAATCAAATATATCTGAATCAAAATAGGAATGTTTTGAATAAATGTTCATATTTGACGTTTAATAAGAGATTCTGACGAAAGAACTACCAAGAAGGATGGGTGACCGTTCTTAGAAAGACGAAGAAGAACTTAATATTCCGCTCTCAACCATTCAATCAATGTTTATGGTTGAGCTTGACACAACCTTAAACCACAATATTCCTGCATCAGGTTGTCATGTGAATTAAGTTGAAATTATGGCCAAAGTATATTACCAGCGACGAGCTGCCTAGCTTCTCGAAGCAGTTGCTTGGTGTTGATGATGAGCGGAACCCCGCCTTCTGCACCGCACATCTTCTTCAGGTTGTCGGGAGATCCGTTGACGATTTTGCCTTCGGTGATGAACGCTTCGCGAATAACTGCAAACAAGGATCAGTCAGTATACGAAAAAAAAGCATGAAGTCTCTCGTACACAATGCTAACTTTCTTTCAACAAGACTTGCACAAGCAGTAGTGGCATTAGCATGGAAACTTCATAAAACAAATAATTTTTCTTCAACGGAGGATCTCACTGAACTTGAAGAGGCTGATGACGCCAGGAGCAAATGTTGTCGTGAGGTTGCAAGGAGCGTCGTACGTCATGCTGCACACCGACGTCGTAATGTCATACGACGCAGCGCTGCACTTGGGCAGCACGAAGCACTTCGCCTTGCACTCACCTGGGGTAGCCTCGAGTTAATTGTAATAATTGGAAGCAGTCCAGGAAAATGTGAGGATTCTTTATTAGATATTCAAGATTTTTGTTTCGTACTTGGGGGCGGTGAACACTATTAGGCAGGCGATTTCCTAAACAATGTTACACCGTTCAAAAAAGGTCACATAATACTAAATAAATAATTTATTCTTAATACGGTGGTTTTTCAATATTTGAAATACAAATATGGATAAAGTCATAGATAAAAATTAGTCGATAAATCTTGAAACGAAAGGAGGGCCAACTTTTAATTATTGTGTTGCCAATTTTCATTCCTATGCTATTAAATACAATTGGTTTCTCTTAATCCATTGTTGAATAAAGTTTTTAATTTTAATTTGATGCCCTAGTATATTTTATACATTATCATGAAATTTAAACTCATTGAATTAGAAACGGGAAATAATTTAAATTCTAAGGCGAATACCAAGTTCTATAAAAGTAAAGGGATTATGAACGTATAATTTTATTTGTCCATGAAAATTGTCATTAAAAATACAAAAATTTTACAAATACGTGTTCATTAAGAATATTTAATTTTTAGAGTCGTATCGATGGCAGTGCATAATAATTCATTATCCTTTAAATTCATCAATAATCACGGTTGAAAGTTCAACTTTACGTATCGCTAGCGGCTGATTATTTCGACCCCGCGAACGATCACACTCGAATATACTTGCACTCTGTGGAACTCGAAACAGCGAATCTAGTTAAAACATAAATATTATTTATTCTGCCTAAGGTAGCAGTAATTAAATGAAACCTTTCGATCCTTCCTAATCCTTCTCACCCTTGAATTTAAAACATTATGATATTACGATTTAATTTCTGACAAATATCCACTTGCAATAAAATAAATTATTTACCTCCTGAAATGCGGAATACAAACATTTTCGTCCGCATGTATGAATGCTAATCATCGTTTATCTCAAACAATGTCATCATTATGAACTTCAGTACTCAAATTATATTGTCACTCTATAATTACAGTTAAAAATCAGGTAAATAAGCGTTATGTACGGAAATTTTTTAATTTTATTAATTATTGTCTCGTTTAATATTGACTCACACGCCGCTGCTGCCGTCATGTTTAGGTCTGGACGAAGTACGGTCACGTTCATCATGATCGTCTGAAACACCACGGCGTCTGCGGCCGTTCCAAGCAGCGTAACTATCGTTAACAGCAACAGCGGCCCCGCTCGCTGATGGCCATTGTGAGAAGCCATCCTGAGTACTGAAGTGGTCTGGGGAGGACGACGCGCTCTTTTATAATCTAAATAATGTGAACAATTGAGAGTTTTCAACATTTCATGCAGTCTTAAAACATCTGTTTATGATTGACTGATTATTCCAAGCTATGATGCTTTATCATAGCTTTATTACCGCGTTTGGTGAATTGTTTAGAACTTTTAGGATGTGAGCGGGTGAAGCTCGAAAAGTTTCGGATTCATGAACAATCGAATTATTTTCTTCGTCATGCCATTAGATGTCCATTCTCAGTTGACGAACAAGTTTTTATAAGGCGTTGATAATGTAGCGGCTAGAAGTTTTCAATTGCAAGGGACATCACCATTCTGTGACAATGGTTTTTAATTATATTTATACCATTGTCGTCTGCTCAGATGCGGTAATGTTTAGGTTTGTACGAAGTTTGATGGCGCGTTGAGAATATGGCGGCTAGAAGTTTTCAATTGCCAGAGACATCACCAAACTATGCCGATGGTTTTCAATTATATTTATACCATTGTCGTCTGCTCAGATGCGGTAATGTTTAGGTCTGGATGAAGTTTGATGGCTCTGTGAAAATTGGGCGCTAGAGACATCACCAACCCATGCTGATGTCTTTAAATCTTTTTATGCCATTTCCGGCTGCTCCAAAATTGAATTTTCGCATTTTGTGTTCATTTTTTTCCATAGTAGGTATGATGGAATAGATTTCTAATATTCTTAAATGAATTATTAAAGAACGCCAAACTAAACTCTGATCATTCTTTCATTTACAAAATCAATCAATAATTTTTTAGATATTCAATGCTAGCCTTACATATATATATGAATTAATAAATTAATAAATTCCTAATTAATCGGTTAAAATCTATTCAATGACTGAGGTGGTAAAATCTAAAAGGGCAATCTAGTTGCATCGCATTTTAAATGGTAACTAAACATTTTTTTCAAGCGATTATGATTACGAAAACTTAGTTCTGAACGAAAGAGTGAACAAAATTTTCACTCGAGCCATTTATTTAATATATAATTTTTTATCATAATGCTTATTGGCTCCTCGCAGTATATGAACACATTTTGGTGGCGCACTGAGAACATAAAGATCAAAACTTTAAATGCATTATATGCCACTTATTACTGCCGATGATCTCATTATTACGAGCTGCTTCGATCCTCATCTGCGGCAATGTTCGCTCATTTTAATTTGCCACTGTAATTATTTTTCAAAATTTTCTATGACATGAAATCAGCATGTCTCCCCTGGTTAACATTATAAGTTTGCTCTCGGAGTAAATCAGTCTCTTAACTTGAGCAGTGGTGGGCACAGTTCCGTTAATTCGCTAATGCTAATTAGCAAAGCTAACTTTTTCCTTATCGGATTAGCTCTTTAGCTACCTTTGAAAACCATCAGCGGACCAATTAGCTTCCGCTAAATTTAGTTCCGCTAACTGGCGTCCGCTAAAAATGTTGAACAATCTCTTCTGATAGAAAATTCGGGTGTTAATATTTAATGCTAAGTATCGCTAGCCGTGTGTCATACTGATGGCTGACTACGTCAACATATGTACGTCAACCAATCTCGTTTTGTGTTACTGCTACTAATGTAGTAGCACACGACGTGATTGGTTGATGCAGAATTGTGTAATTCTGCAGTTCAGTTCAATTTGGACATTAGTCACGTAACACGTTACAATCCAACAGTGTCGGGGACGACAAGGCACGTTATTATAAACATGTCAAATTGCTGAGTCTATAAGTTTTTGCAATGGAAAGTGACGACACTTTTTTTCCGCCTGAAGAGGGTAGACCGGTTGAGAAGGCTGCAGTGGCTGTAGATCATGGAGCGGGGGCTGCCGAGGCTGAGCGCCAGGTCTGCCATGACAAGCCTCAGAACCCATGGCCCCACCTAGAGGATTTCTTTGTCTTTAAGTCAGTGGATAAGAGGAACGCCAACCTCATGTTTTTCCGGTGTGTCTTGTGCCAGCCCAAGGAGACAACCTTCACGCGACACACATCATGCCTCTACAACATGAAGTCACATGTTGAGAGGAACCACCCAGCCCATGTCATCAGTTGAAGAAAGGTTCAAGGACGGCTCTTCCCGTGGGAAACACAGGCAATCTTCTGGTAGCAGGAGCAAAAGCAGCAGCCAGTCGTCGCAGGCACCTGCAAATGGTGCCTTCTTGGATGAGCATCAGTTGATGGACCTGTTCGTTAGTGCAACACAGCCATCCCATCCAGTTTTGCAGTTGAACGCCTGTTTTCCATAGGCAAGGACATCTTGAGGGCCAAGAGAGCCACCCTGTCAGATGTTAACTTCGAGAGGCTGATGTTCATCAAGGACAACAATCATCACCTTGAGGAGATAGAGGTAAAGCCAGAGTAAAAGCAGTGTGTAAACCTGCTTTTACCTGTGTGTTTTATTTCTTAATATTTTTTATTCGCTTAATACTTTCTTATTCGTTTCACGAACTGTATGTTGAATGTACACTGCTGCTTAATTTCATTTGTTTATTTAATTATTTATGTACATCGTGATCATCATCTTATCTTGGCATGTAACACCATTTTGGAAAGCCCCTTGTCAATGCTACAATATATTAAAAGTTCAGCTCTATAGTTATGTTTTTCAGTGTTTCAGAACCCCTTAAAAATTAAGCCAAAGCTTTAGCGTTATAAAAGTTAACTTTTCAGGTAGCGGATTAACGGTTATCAAAGCTAACTTTTCGGTTAGCTGTGCCCACCACTGAACTTAAGTCATCTAAAAGATTGTCATGCAAAAATTGTAATATAAATTAAGGCGCAATTGCCGAAATTCTACAACTATGCCCTCATCGCACTGAATTTATCAAACATTTTCAGATATATAGAAATGATCAAGTAATCGGGTATATTCCTCAACTCTACGGAATTACAAACACATATTTCACAATCTTTGGCGTAAATCCCCTACAAACGATTCTTCAATTCGAAAATGTGATTTCAATATATGGAACCCACATTGCTGCTATCTTACTCTGAGTCTGCATGACATTGCTATGTGGCGACAACATTGTACAAATAAAGCATTATACATTTTACAACAATCTACANAGCGTAACTATCGTTAACAGCAACAGCGGCCCCGCTCGCTGATGGCCATTGTGAGAAGCCATCCTGAGTACTGAAGTGGTCTGGGGAGGACGACGCGGTCTTTTATAAGCTAAATAATGTGTCCGCTTAAAAGTTTTCTGAATTTTATATTGTTCTAAAACCTCAATTTATGATCGATAATTATTGGGCATTTTCGTGAATTATGATGCCTAATTAAACGCAACATTTGATAAATTGTTCATTACTTTTTGGATGAAAGCATAAGAAGCTATAATATAGGAGTTGGAAGTTTGTAATTGCACGCTATAAGAAAAATTTATGCCAAAGATTTTACTTCTATTTGTGCCTTTGCCGTCTGCTCAGATTTGAATTTTGGTAATTCTCATTATTTCTTTTTATGATGAATAAAATGACGAAGATTAGTTTCAGTTTATTGATGGTCAGGTTTGGCGATATTTCTGCTCGTGATGAATGAGAGATCTAACAATTGCCGGCATAAATTATGGAATTAATATTTTTATCGCAATGCTTAGCGACTTTTCGCAATCAAAGAACATATTTTATTTACCCGCTGAGTGTATAATGACTCAAGTTTTTTAATGCAGGATATTACGCTGATTTATACTGATGACCTGGAAATTTTTGCTGCTCCGATCTTCATTTATGACATAACTCAATTCTTTTTCTGCGGTACCTGAGATTTAAGATTTTATACGACATGAAATCAGAAAGTCCGTCCTGCTTAACATTAGGAATTTCAATACTCTGTTAGCAGTAATTCTGTTTTAAAGTCTATGCATTAATAAATTCGACATTTATTCACGCATGGCGCTGAATTTTTACACAAATTACACATAAATGAAATAATCCTGTCACATAATGATTATTGTCGTGAGAGTGTAGGGAATTCCAAACATAGATTTCAGTATCTCGGGTGCTAATCATATTCCATTTCTGACTATTATTCAAAGTGAAATTTCCCTTTCAATATTTTATGCAAAGCAAATTACTAATAAAATCTTTACTCTTTTGGCTGAACTTTATTCACCCGCACATGAGCTCTGTGGTTTCCGTTTCGAAGCATTAGTTACGCATGTTGATTAATTATTTGATAAACATACAAATACCTGACGAAATATTCGGCCAGTCGAAGTCACTACAAAGCTTTGAAAAACATTAGCCTTAAATAGGGTGGATTTGGAGGATAATGGCGGAGGATTATCCACAAAAACGACGTATTCTATTTAAATCTATCTAAATCTACGGGAGTCGCGAGAAAACTATGTGCAACGGTGTTTTGTTCATTTATGCGGTGCGGTTGCGATTGAATTGTTGAATTATACTTAACATTATAATTCAACTAAACTTGAATTTAAGTTCAATTAGATAAATTGGGCTTTTATAGCTACTTAAACTCAGGCGAATATTTTGGCATAAGCTTCTGCCAACCGACGCTTGCCATGCCGGTAGCGCTGAGAAGCGGGTGGTTCAATAAGTTCTAACCTAGTAAAAATAAACCAAACTGCATAAATTACAATAATAAATTTATTAATAGTTAACAAACGACCTCTTGGAGAGCTTGATTGACAGCTTGAAGACAATTATTGCTCTAAACTTCACGTTGAATTGGGATAGTTAATCATAACATAGATATATCATAGATTTATTAACGGATAATACATTCATTAAGCATTTTATATTGCAATAAATTCAGAATAGAAATATTATTACGGGCAATCGAGCCATCCGTTGATTTCATAAAATACCAAACAATCGAACCCGTATGCTTTAATAAATTATGTACGATTAAGAGGATATGACTGTTATAAAAACCAAAATAAACCGTTTTTTTCCAATTGAGTGTAATGCGCAGGATTTCAAAATTATTTATAATTGGGAAACATAAAGTTTGGATCACTTGATTTATTTTAGGCTTTCGTTACATGAATGCAATATTTTAGTATTAAGACTGTATAAGTATTAGGTTCATGAATTGAATGCAGTGAACCTAAAGTCACCAGACAATTTAAATACCATTTTTCCGTAGAAAAGAGGTATAATGTGATGAATCATTGCCTCCTTTCAGTAATTCTTGCGTAACTTTGATGATTATTTCACTCTCATGGCGTCCTGGAAAGTTAGTATACTCTGTTATAAAAATCACAGTTAAACGTTTTTACTTGCGTTTTAGTAACCGACCGGCGCGTGAAAATAAACAACGTGTTACCAATTTTATTCCGATTTTTTACACTATAAACCCGTGTGACATCTGAAAAACAGCAAAAAGGTTTATTTTCACGGGGCGACAGGTTGATAGAACGCCGGTAAAACCGTTTGTTTCACTGTTTTTTTACAGTGAATGTATAGTCCAACACTGTATAGTCCAATGTAGCGCATGGTTCACAGTGCCGTCAAATGCAGCCGCGACTGCATCAGTCCGGACAAATTGCTTTGTTGGAAAATAAGAGTCATTTAATTACTTCAAATATATAATTGTGCACAATTCATCTGCATTCTTGCACGAAATTATGATTTTTTATGGTTAGGATTAAACCGTAATTAGAACACAACCTTTCTAGATAATAGAATTGAAGCTTAAGCATGAACATTTTTTAGTCTTTTTTTGCCAATCTTAATAAGTTTCTGTATTCTTGTGCAATATATTTTGAACTATCATATTTTTCAGCGTGAGGTATTCAAGCATCAATTAGTTTTGTTTGAATAAACATCTAACCAATTCCTTGCTGAAGTTAACAGTTTTTAATGAAGGCAAATTGATGATATATTATCTCTCTGTTAAATGATATAACTTGGTAACACGACGGTTAAATGAATCGTCTGACGATCCATCGGTCGACGGTTGGCTGCATCATCCAAATTCAAAACAAGCCGACTGCTTGAATAGTCTTAATCAATAAATTTGATCTTTATCTTCATTGGTTATCTTGACAAGTCAGAGGCTGATAGATCCGTTTCCTCTATAGTACAGAGATAACACATAAATAAAGACAAATGCCAGTATTTTTTTTTATTTGAAATTAATTGGTTCATAATCTATGAGTAGAAAGCGATAGAACAAGTAAATTCAGATAACGCTAGGCAACTGTTACTGCTAGGCTAATGATAAAAGATCAATGAATAAGTTTAGAACAAACCAAATAATAAATAAATTATTTAAATTTGTGTACATCTTATGGCCGAAAAAATGTTGCTCGCTATCAGTAAAAACGCATATGAATGTCGTATGATGAACGGGAATTTATTTATTCACTTTTTAATAGACTGGCTTCACATTCCCTTCCGATGAGAGTGAATTTCATGCTACAAAATGAACTATTCTGACCATGAACAATATTCAACATATTTATAATCTAATAAATCTTAAAATTTTGCAAAATTCCCGTGTAAACATCGGGTGATTTGATGTCAACTGGCGGAGTTCTTCCTCCGTACAGTTACTGAGCTAGTTACTGAAGTGTGCGGTTCAGATGTGCCGTGTCTACGATCATTGAAATCTACGGGCTTACTTCTCTCCATCTTACATTCAAAGATCACTGCAAAACTGTGACTGTTCAATCGTCAATAGCATTAATGCCAAATGCTTAGCCCGTCTAGCTTTTTTAATCAAAATATTTTTTATTGAAATTGAAGCCAAAAACTTATAAAAAATTATTACTTTATGCTCACAATGTTTGATTTTTATGTTCTCCTCAATCGCCTTAAAATTTGATTTAGGGAATTTTGTTATAGATTCTAAATCTTTCGTGTATGTATGTTTTTCATCGGTAAAATCAGCAGTGAAACTTTGTTCTCCACTAAAGTCTATTGAAATTTTGTTAGGCTAGAATAGGCTAACAGTGAATATAAACATTGTGTACCGAGTGCAGAGAAAAGACAATGGATCAACGTAGAGTGCACGCGGTCGCCTGCCACGGGATGCGGACGTTGCGCAAACGACATGCAAGCGCTGAGTGCAATAAACGTGCAAAGCAACCACAGAATCATTTGTGTTCCATCATGGATTGTGCGCTGCGATACCAGACAAGGACAAGTTCTTACGAATTACCATATAATTAATTATAATACCTCTCTACGAGTATATTTTTTAGGAACTGTGCTGTAGTATTAGAAGTAAAATGTAGTAAACTCAACTGCAACGCCACAACCCAAGCTCACCATGAGAGGCGAGAGCTGGAGTGCAGGACAGCATTTGTCCCTACAAGTGGGGCTCCGGCCTTACGATGGGTCGTAGTGTTTATAACCTCACACTCATCTTCATTTTAAACTGTTTTTAATGAAAAACTACTTTTCATCAGCGAACCGTATAAATAATTCTCCTACACTGTAGCAAAGATCGATTCCTCGTAAGGATATAATAAATTTTATATATGTAAATTTCATTACTTGAAGATTTGGTTGGACTAAGATTCGTGATGATGTTTAAATGGACTCAGATTTGTGATGAACATGAGCTAAAGTTCATTTTATTGAGGTATGATAATTTTACAGCTCATTTCAATAAACTCCTTGGGTGCGATTTTTAATACATAAATGAAGATTTCCAAACAATCAAAGATATCGACAGATTTCCATAAAATTTAAAATTAGGAACCAGATAGCATAAGAAATTGATTTTTGGTTATATAAGAATTATTTATTTCGCGGAGAAAGAGGCATGACTGTTAAAAGTTATTCTATCCGTGAAAACGGACGATTGCAATCGCAATGAACATTTACTTTTCATTTTTCAAAGAGTCCTTCCGCAGAGCACAGGGAGAAGGCCGTCCATAAAGAAGAATGTATCTTCTCGTGACATGGTAATTCTTCCAAATTCATCGAGCATGGGTGCCGGCGTCGCGCTGTTAATTTCACCACGAAAGAAGTCGTTAGCAGTGAAGACGCAGCCAATCACAGGGGAGTTGTCGGGCCAGTAGAAGGTGCCGTTGTTGTGAGTTTGGTAAGCGCTCAGCCAGGCCATCCGTAATTTCCAAAAAAAATTGATACGTTCCACGGTCTGAAAAGAAACCCCACAAAATAAGAGACAATCAAGTTCATTACATGTCGTACTCAATTGAAAAACTAACCAGTCCATTGTATCAAAAAATGGTATCGATATTACATCGTCTGCAAAAGATGCCAAAGAAACATTTGCTAATTTCTTTGATCAACTCAAGATGACTAACGTTTCTGTTTAATTTAGCTTCATACTTATTGCATGGAAGTCAAACAGACCAGAAGAAAATTGTGAGATTCCTCATTAACTGTTAATAAAAGAGTTATAAATTTAGAAAAACTAAATTCCAAGAAGAATGATAGTTCTTCAAAAGAGGAGGAAACCTGAAAATTTTGATGTGGACCATTCAACCAATGTTTGATTTTCAACGTACATAACCATAAATGAACCGTAACATTCCTGCATCAGGTTGTCATGTGAATCAAGTAGAAAATATGGCCAAAGTATATTACCAGCGACGAGCTGCCTAGCTTCTCGAAGCAGTTGCTTGGTGTTGATGATGAGCGGAACCCCGCCTTCTGCACCGCACATCTTCTTCAGGTTGTCGGGAGATCCGTTGACGGTTTTGCCTTTGGTGATGAACGCTTCTCGAATAACTGCAAACAAGGATCAGTCAGTATATGAAAAAGAAGCATGAAGTCTCTAGTGCGCAATGCTAACATTCATCCAACTTGCACAATCAGTAATAGCTGCAGCACCAAAACTTCATAAAACAAATCATTTTTCTTCAACGGAGGATCTCACCGAACTTGAAGAGGCTGATGACGCCAGGAGCAAATGTTGTCGTGACATTGCAAGGAGCGTCGTACGTCATGCTGCACACCGACGTCGTAATGTCATACGACGCAGCGCTGCACTTGGGCAGCACGAAGCACTTCGCCTTGCACTCACCTGGGGTAACCTCAAGTTAATTGTAATAATTGGAAGCAGTCTGAGGACTCCTCATTAAATATTAAATATTCCTCATTCCATCAAATGTGAGGATTCCTCAATAAATATTCAAAATTTTCGTATTGTGCTTAGGGGCGGTGAACGCTAGTAGGCAAGCGGGTTCGAATCAATGTGATACCGCTCAAAAACGAGACATAATTCAACAAAAATATTTCATTCCTAAGATGGCGGTTGTTCAATACTTGAAATACACATATGGATAAAGTCATGGATAAAAATTAGTCGATAAATCTTTAAACGAAATGATTGCCAACTTAGTTATTGTGTCGCAAATTGTTATCCTTATGCTGATTACTACAATTACAATCCAATGTTAATTCAAGTTTTTAATTCTAATTTGAGGCCCCAGCATATTTTATAGATTATCATGAAATTCAAACTTATAGAATTAGAAACAGGAAATAATTGAAATACTGAGGCTAATACTAATACTATCATGAAATAATTGAACTTCTAAGGCTTTACTTTTCCAAGGTTCTCTTTTAAATGTATAGGGACAATGAACGAATAATTTTGCTTGTCAATGAATTAAACGTGTCCTAGAAAATAGAGAAATTTTTCATATATACGCGTTCATTAACAATATATAATTATTCTTAGTCATATCGATGACAGTGCATAATTATTCCTTATCATTGAAAATAGTCAATAATCACGGTTGGAAGTTCAACTTTCCGTATCGTCAACGGCTGATTATTTCGACCCTGCGAACGATCACACTCGAAGCACTCACACTCTCTGGAACTCGATACAGCGAATCTAGTTTAAAACATAAATATTATCTATTATGTCTAAGGTAACAGCAATTAAATAGAAGCTTGCAATCCTCCCTAATCCTTCTCTCCTTTGAATTTAAATTCCTATGATATTACGATATAATTTCTGATAAATATCCGTTAGCAATAAAAATATTCATTTTGTGCGAAAATGCGGAATACAAAACTTTTCGTCCGCATGTATGAATGCTAGACATCGTTTATCTAGAGCAATGGCATTATTATGAAATTCAGTACTCACATTAATTTCTCACTCTATATTTACAATTGAAAATCATGTAAATAATGTTCCATACATAGATTTTACAATTTGAATAATAAATGTCTCGTTTAATATAGACTCACACGCCGCTGATGCCGTCATGTTTAGGTCTGGACGAAGTACGGTCACGTTCATCATGATCGTCTGAAACACCACGGCGTCTGCGGTCGTTCCAAGCAGCGTAACTATCGTTAACAGCAACAGCGGCCCCGCTCGCTGATGGCCATTGTGAGAAGCCATCCTGAGTACTGAAGTGGTCTGGGGAGGACGACGCGCTCTTTTATATCCTAAATAATGTGACCAAATGAGAGGTTTTTAGACTTTTATGCAGTCATAAGGCCTCTATTTATGATTGATTGATTGTTGCAAGCTACGATGATTTATCAAACCATAGGTAAATTGTTTATAACTTTCAGGATGTGAGCGGGTGAAGCTCGAGAAGTCTTGAATTCGTGAATAATCGAATTATTTTCGTTGTCGTGCCATTAGATGTCTATTCTCAGTTGACGAACAAGTTTTGATGGCGCGTTGAGAATGTAGTGGCTAGAAGCTTTCAATTGCAAGGGACATCACCAATTTATGACAATGGTTTTTAATCATATTTATACCATTGTCGTCTGCTCAGATGCGGTAATGTTTAGGTCAGTACGAAGTTTGATGGCACGTTGAGAATTGGGCGGCTAGAAGTTTTCAATTGCAAGGGACATCACCAATTTATGACAATGGTTTTTAATTATATTTATACCATTGTCGTCTGCTCAGATGCGGTAATGTTTAGGTCTGAACGAAGTTTGATGGCGCTGTGAGAATTGGGCGCTAGAAGCCTCACCGATCCATGCTGAAGTTTTTAAATATATTTATGCCATTGCCGGCTGCTCAAATATTTAATTTCGTTTTTTTTGCGTTCTTTCTCTTTCCATAGTAGAATGATGAAATGAATTTCTAATATTTTGAAGGCAATTATATCCGAACGCTAAAATCAGCTCTGATCGTTCTTTATATATAAAATCAATCAATAATTTTACTTATTCAGTGCTAGTCTTATATATATATATATATAGATATGAGTTAATAAATAATTACTTAATTAATCAGTTAACAATCTAATCGATGAATGAGGTGGGAAAATCTCGGAATGCAATCTATTTGCACCGCATTTGAAATGATAAATAAATATTTTTTAAACTATTAGGTTTTCGATGACTTAGTTCTGAACGAAAGAATGAATAAACTTATCAATCAAGCCAATTATTTAATTAATAATTACTTATCACCATACTTATTGGCTCTACGCAGTATATATATTTTGGTGGCGCACTGAGAATCTATATAAAGATCAAAATTTTAAATGCATTATATGCCACTTATTACTGCCGATGATCTAATTATTACGAGCTGCTTCGATCCTCATCTATGACAATGCTCGTTCGTTTCAATTTGCAGCTGTGATTGATTTTTATAATTTTCTGTGACATGGAATCAGCAAGTCTCACCTGGTCAACATTATAAGTTTGTGTTCAAAATTAATCAGTCTCTTAACCTAAGCCATCTAAATGATAGCCATGCAAAAATTGTAACATAGATTAAGGAGCAATTGGCGAAATTATACCTTTATGCTCTCGTCGCACTGAATTTGTGAAACATTTTTAGAGATTTAGAAATGATCAATTGATCGGGTTTATTTCAAAACTCTACGGAATTACAAACACAGATTTCAGTATCTCTGGCGCGGATCCCCTAGTAACGATTCTACAATGCGGCAATGTTATTTCAACATATGGGACTCACATTGCTGCTATTTTACTATGAGTCTGCATGACATTGCTATGTGGCTACAACATTGTACAAATAACGTATTTTACAATGTACAACATTGTATAAATAAAGCATTGTGCAATGTACAACATTGTACAAATAAAGCATGTTTACGTCTGAACCAAGTACGGTCACGGTCTTCATGATCGTCTACGAAGTACGGTCACGTTCATCATGATCGTCTGAAACACCACGGCGTCTGCGGCCGTTCCAAGCAGCGTAACTATCGTTAACAGCAACAGCGGCCCCGCTCGCTGATGGCCATTGTGAGAAGCCATCCTGAGTATTGAAGTGGTCTGGGGAGGACGACGCGCTCTTTTATAAACTATCGAATATGTCCACTTGAAAATTTTCACAATTTTATGTTGTTCTAAAACCTCAATTTATGATCGATAATTATTGGGCATTTTCGTAATCTATGATGCTTAATTAAACGCAACATTTGATAAATTGTTCATTACTTTCTGGATGAAAGCATAAGAAGTTATTATATAGGATTTAAAAGTTTGTAATTGCACGCTATAAGAACAACTTTTGCCAAGGATTTTACTTCTATTGTGCGCTTGGCGTCTGCTCAGATCTTAAATTTTGGCCATTTACATCATTTCTTTTTAGGATGGATAAAGTGACGGAGATTAGTTTCAGTTTATTGATGGTCAGGTTTTGCGATAATTCAGCTCATAATGAAAGAGAGATCTAAGAATTGCTGGCATAAATTATGGAATTAATATTTTTATCGCAATTCTTAGCGGCTTTTCGCAATCAACGAACACATTTTGGTGGCGCGCTGAGAACATAATGAATAAAGTTTTTAATGCATGATATTACACTGATTTATACTGATGATCGAAATATATTTTACTGCTCCGACCTTCATTTATGACAACACTCAAATTTTTTTGACGGTACCTGAAATTTAAAAATTCTTATGACATGAAATCAGAGAGTCCCTCCTGGTCAACATTAGGAATTTTAAAATTCTGTTAGTAGGAAATCATTTTTTTAATTCTATGCATTAAAAAATCAACATTTATACCTGCTTGGAGCTGAATTCTTAAGAAAAATTACATATAATCGAAATAATCCTGTAACATAATGATCATTGTCATGCAATTCTACGGAATTCCAAATATAGATTTCAGTATCTCGGGCGCTAATCATATTCCATTCTTGACTTTTATTCAAACTAAAACTGCCATTCAATACTTTATGCAAAGCGAATTACTAATAAATAATATAATAATAATATAGTGGTTTCAACGTTTATTAGGCCGCAGGCCTGTCGTCGAATCTTAACATCGCAGAACATCCACAGCTTATTGCGGTATCGAACTCGCAACTCACTGCTACAATTTTGCTGTGCTTAACCGCCCGGCCTCCTCGCCGATTCTGACCAGAAACTGGCGCACAGAGCTGGGATCGAACCCGCGCCTCTCTGCGCCAATCTTTGTACTCTGAACTTTAAACACTAGGCTTTTATTAGAACTAAAATTGCCATTCAATATTTTATGCAAGGCGAATTACTAATAAAATCTGTACTGTTGTGACAGAACTTTATTTACACGCTCATGAGCTTTGGAGTGTCCATTTCGAAGCATTAGTTACGCATGTTGATGAATTATTTTATAGACATGCAAATATCTGACGAAATGTTAGGCCATTTGTAGCCTCTACAAAGCTTTGAAAACATTAGCCACATATATGGTGGATATGGTGGATTATGATAAAGGATTGGCCACAAATATTGCGGATATTCTATTTAAATCTGCGGGAGTCGTGGAGAAAACTATGTGCAACGGTGTTTTGTTCATTTATACGGTGTGGTTGTCAGTAAATTCTGGAATAATTAACATTATAATTCAACTAACCGTGAATTTGACTTCCATTAAGTAAAATTGAGTTTTTTTTTCTAGAGCTACTTAAACTCAGATGGCCATTTTGGTATAAGCTTCATCGAATCAACGCTTGTCATGAAGGTAGCCCTGAGAAGCAGGTGGTTCAATTAGTTCCTACCTAGTAAAAATGAACCAAACTGCATAAATTACAATAATAAATTTATTAATACTTAACAAATTTCCTCTTGGAGAGCATGGTTGAGGATCATTGCTAATATATAAAGATTATGAATATAATCGACCTTATGTCAGAGCTGTGAAGATGTTACGTACCGCAGCAGTGGGTTCAGGGTAATTATTCATTACCCTACATAAGCAATGTAAGTTAAAAGGCATACGTTGTAGCGGGCCAGATATTAGTCCCGCTTTGTGTACTAGATTTGAAGCCGCCGCACTACTCGACAGGTGACTGCAGAGAAAAATGTGCTAGACTAACTGTCGTCGGATGTCGTCTGTCTCTAGTAGATAGCAACTTCTTCATACCCATTGTTGTGTCCATAACGATTTTCGTCAAATGTACCTTTCAAGTGTTATTGTATTTTGCGTTTTCAAGTCATTTCTGCAAATCTCTTGAGTAAATATTCTCCTGACTTCGTCCTTAGTCGTTTCAACCTTCCACGAACCGCAGGACCTGCTGGCAGAGACCTCTAAGTGTTTAGATGTTGTAGTTTCCCGCTACAACGTGTTTAAGCATTTAACCTACAGTTGGAACCCAGCCAATGACAAGAGAGCTGTCCCGCCCAGTTGAACGTCTTTCTATGGTCGTGACAGGCACTTAGCCATTAGCTGTGCTAAAAGTTAGGGATGCGTGCTCCACGAGCTGACTTTAACGGGCGAAGACAATTATTGTTCTAAACTTCACTTTGAATTTGGATAGTTAATCATAACATAGATATATCATAGATTTATTAACGGACAATACATGCATGATGCATTATACATTACAATAAATTCAGAATAGGAATATAATAACGGGCAGTCGAGCCATCCGTTGATTTCATAAAATACCAAACAATCGAATCCGTCTGCTTTAATAAATTATGTACGATTAAGAGGATCTGACTGTTATAAAAACCAAAATAAACGCGTTTACTTTTTTGTCCAATTGAGTGTAATAGGCAGAATTTCAAAATCATTTATAATTAGGAAACATAAAGTTTGGATCACTTGCTTGATTGCAGACCTTAGTTCCGTGAATGCAATATTTTAGTATTAAGACTGTATAAGTATTAGGTTCATGAATTGAATGCAGTGAAACCAAAGTCACAAGGCAATATAAATAGTATTTTTTAAGTAGAAAAGTGATATAATGCGAGGAATAATTGCCTCCTATCACTAATTCTTGTGTAACTTTGATGATTGTTTCACTCTCACGGCGTCCGGGAAAGTTAGTATATAGTCCCCTGTAGCGCATGGTTCACATTGCCGTCAAATGCAGCCGCGACTGCATCAGTTCGGTCAAATTGCTTTGTTGGAAAATAAGAGCCATATAATTGCTCCAGATTCAAACATATAATTGTACATAATTCACCGCATTCTTGCACGAAATTATGTTTTTTACGGTTAGGATTAAAAGTGAATTAGAGCACAACCTTATAATATAATTTAAACTTAAGCATTAACATTTTTTAAGTAAGTCATTTTGCGCCAATCTAAATTAGTTTCCGCATTCTTGTGCAATATATTTTGAACTGTCATATTTTTTTCAGCGTGAAGTATTCAGGCATCAACTAATTTTGTCTGTAGAAACGTCTAACCAATGCCTTGCTGAAATTAACAGTTGCTAATGAAGGCAAATTGATGATACATTATCTTTCAATTAAATCATATAACCTGGTAACTTGACGGTTAAATGAATTGTCTGACGATACATCGGTCGACGGCTGGCTGAATCACCCAAATTCAAAACTAGCCAAGTAATTGAATAGTCTAAATTAGTAAGTGGATCCTTATCTACATTGGTTATCATGACAAGTCTGTGACTGATAAATCCGTTTCCTTAATAGTACAGTGATAAGACATTAAATAAATAAATACAGACGTCAGTATATTTATATTTAAAATTAATTAGTTCATGAACTTTGAGTAGAAAGCGATAGAACAAGCAAATTCAAATAACGCTAGACAGCTGTTGAAATTCATCAATATGCACCATTTGGGTCACAATCTTGGATAATTTTTGAAAGCCTTATGATAAAAACTACTGTATAAGTTTGGAACAAAGCAAATAATAAATCAATTTTTCCCTAACGGGCTCGTTGAAATCCATTTACATCTTATTACTGAAGAAATGTTGGCTCGGTATCAGTAAAAACATATTTTAACATCTTATTTTGAACGGGAATTTATTTATTCATTTTTTAATAAACTAGCTTTTCATTTCCCTCTGATGAGATTGGGTTCCGTGCTACAAAATAAACTATTCCGACCGTGAATAATTCAACATATTTATAGTTTAGTAAGTTTTATAATTTATACAAAATTTCCGTGCAAATATTGGCTAATTTGATGGCGACTGGCGGAATTCTTCCTCCTTACAGTTACTGGGCTAGTTACTGAAGTGTGCGGTTCAGATGTGCCGTGTCTACGATCATTGAAAAAACGGGCTTACCTTTCTCCGTCTTATATTCAAAGATCACTGCAAAACTGTGACTATTCATCCTCATTATTATTAACGCCAAATTCTTAGCTCGAATTGAATTAATGTATTCAACGTTGAAATTGAAGCATTCAACGTTAAAATGAAACAGTAACACTAAATTTCCTAAAACAGAAACGGGAATGACTGAGGTCTCCAACCAAAAATACGGGTCGTATGCTGCGAAAATACAAAAAAAATACAAAATGGTGAAAAGTATGTGGGCAGACCTATAACACTAGCTTGTGGTGGACCTTATGAAAAATTTAGTGAATTTGCGGATTACTTTCTGTTGCCAATCGTAAAAAATCAAAATACATATTTGAGAGACAGTCATTAACTGCTAAATATATTGAAAACGCTAAAATTGGGCCCAAACGTGCTCCTAGTACCAATGGACATTGTGTCCATGTACGCTAACATCCCATTAAGAGACGCAATCGACGTTAATCGGGAATGTCTACGATGGTAGTGTTTTCCCGTATAAAATTAAAATGATCAATACGATGGACTTCGGGGAAATCCTAGAGCTGATTTTTTAAACCATCTTACTGGAATTAGATGGAGTTTTCTATTAGAAAGAGAGTGGCTTTGCCCTCACCCGATATTGCTCATATACACCTACACTCTTTGGAGGGAAACTTTGTTGACCAAATTCCCAAAACTATTATGTATCGGAGATACAGAGATGACGTTTTCATTTTGGGCGAAACAGGTGAGGATTATCTCAAAAGTTTCCTATAAAAAATTAACATGATACACGAATCATTAAAATTTACGATGGAAATCAGCACACAGCAGCTCAACTTTCTCGACCTCACAGTACATACAGAGAGGAAATTTTCCATAAGAACGGAATATTGGACACCAAAACTTATTTCAAACCTGCAGAAACGTTCCAGTATATTGAGGCCTCAAGTGCTCATCCCTCATTTGGTTTGAAAGACTTTGAGAAGGGCAAAATACTAGGGCACAAACGGAATAGCACTAATGTTCCGGACTTTATGAAAACTACCCTTATTTTCTACAAACACCGCAGACAAAGAAGCTACAGCAAAGCACTTTTCTTGGAGCAACTCAGAGATGCCCAAAGCGGAAAACCAAAAAAAAATCAGAAAGATCACAACGATGCAACCTCTTCTTTACATACTACAAAATATAACTCACAAACAACAACAAGCGACCTGAGGCGAGCCTGAGCTGAAGCATTGGCACCGGATCGAAGGAGGTGAGGGTCTTCGATCACTCTTCCCGATACCGCCAACCATCTTATACAGACGGTATAAGAACCTGCGCGAGTTCTTGGTGACGTCGAAATTCTGAAAACCAATCACAAAAAAAACGAAGATCTAGATATCTTAGTTAACTTCTTATGAGTAACAATAACCTAATATAAAAAAAATGGAAAAATCACATGTGCCTGTTGAATAATGAAATAGCGTCATTGTCCTTAAAGATCTGAACACAGTAAAAATCATTGATAAACAAGAAAAAGATGTTATGATGGTACTCAAGATACGAAACAAGACTACCATGCAAAACAGACAGTATAAAGACGATCACAGCCGTAGCGCTGATTATCGTCGTCTATCGTCTCGACTGCCGTACTGCATAATATACGCGTCGAGGATGCCAAACATTTATCGTAATTTATTCCATTTATTCGACATTCCACAACGTTTTCTGTAAACAATACAGAAGAAAATATGCATAACTATACATACAACGAAAATTTATTTGTCATTATTTCAGAGGAAATATTCAGAGTATAAATTAATTAATCCTCACCAACAGTGCGGGCACCGTGCTGTCGCACCAGACGCAAGCCGTAAACAAAGATAATTACTCAGGTACACCTGGGCTTGCCTAGTACTGCGTAGTGTCTTGTACAGTAATCTGTACGAAACCGAAATCCTACAATGTGCGCTTGCACAGTATCTGAGGGTTGTGATATCTAGTACAATTGAAATGCATCCAAGTTAATTACATAAAACCAAATGAAAACTATAAAACACACGAATAATAACGAAACCAGCCTCACTTGGCGTGGGGTTTTCTGAAGAAAAAACAAGCGGGGCGAAAGGCAGCTGGTCTCTTGGGTAGCCAATCCTCTACAAACAATACAAAAAATACATATATTTGCTATTTTTCCAGTGCCTTTCTCCTGCCTACATCGCGGCTTTTCTGTGTGGACATGCTTCTGCTATTTTTCCCTATGCCTATCTCTCGCCTTTCTATGTGAGCTTGTCGGGCTCTACCTAATCAAAAATCTTGGCGGCGCGCGTGTTCATCGGCCTGGAAAGCGACTATGAGGGCAAAGCTGCAGACTGGCCGTTTTTCCCAAATCTCGGCTCGTGGACCGAGAGCAGACGGATTGGCCGCAATGCAACCATCGGCGATAATTAACGTGACACTTCTAGGTTGATTTTAAACGAGGGTCCACCTGCTACTTACGACCATGTTTCGGTTGCTCGTACTATGAACGACTCTGCAATCGAACTCGATCGTGTGTGTGTACGTTGGTGCCCAAACCTAAACTTAGGCTTTGACATCCACACCTATTGAATATAAATTGTTACTTATATCATCTATCGATGTTTACATAGAGCTACTGCATTCATACGCATTTCATAGTACTGTTATTAGTTTGTTAAACAGAATACGGCAAGAGATCTGAGAAAATTAAGGTGAGTTCGATGCATGATGTGTCTAATAATCTAATTTATTAGTTAACATTGAACCGCTTTTTAATGCATGATTAATTTTAGAAAAATTTGTTCAGAAAGTGTTTGCTGTAACTTGAGAGGCATTTCAGAAACTATATTTCTGAAATGCCTATTGAGAAATTGAAATGCCCATTTCTATTGAGAGGCATTTCAGAAACTCCATATCCACTAAATATTCTATGTAAAAAATGCATGAAATAATATTGTTTATGTTGAAATTGGCTCGTATTGTATAATTGTGGAACTGAGCAAGTTGTCAGGCTGGAGCTGGATTGATCGTGGATAGATGAACCTTAATCACTAGAAATAGAATTCCATCCTGCTGAATACACCTTAAATACACATAAAGTTAAACTTTTTGGGGTTCCCAGTCATGGCCTTTGGATAATTCAATCATAATTGGATTTATTACCATTGATTCTGTAATTTATCAGGTATTTTAAGAAAAGAAGTTTGAAAACTGCCCATTAGGCTGTCAGTGACAGGCCTGTGCAAATGTGCATAGCATGTTTCCTCTAACGGTTTTATAGAAATGTTCAATATCTTAGCCCAATATCCAAGGCATCTCATAAAGTCTTTGGTCACTGCATGGTCACTATTTTAACAAGTTTCCTTAGAATTGTTGGTATTTAGATAAATCTTTCAGCTCAGCAAACACTAATTACAAAATAGATTAAATGATTTAAAATTCATTTTAAAAATTTATTTGTTACAATAAAATCTTACTCATGTGCAACTGAATAAGACCAATTCATACTTTTTTGTTAATTTTAAAATTATGAAAACGTTTTATTCGCATTATAAACTGATATCAATATCAGTAATTTGATATAATTATCAAGTTATTGACAAGTGTATTATGTAGGCAACATTTTTTTGTTACGTGATTGCGATTCCAAAATATGGATGAGAAACGTCTGTGATGTTTGGAAACATATATTTATTTAGTTATCAAGGCAATATAGTATATATATTCATTTAGTTATCAAGGCAGGACGTCTTCGACTTCATGCAGTCAGTGGATGCCCACCATGGATGTTGTCGGAAAGGCAGCCCATGGCCACCGACCTGATCGAGTTGTCCGCTAAGCCCAAGTAGTATGACATCTTGGGAAAGTAAAAAATGCAGGATGAACATTGATATGTGCGCTATGAATATGATTAGAGCTAAGAAATACCGAAAAAAAATCAACAGCTTTGGCTGCGCTAGAAAGTAATGAGCACTTCGTTGATGTTCGCTAGTTATGTTTCTCTGCTCGCCCATATATCCTGTCATGGCGAGATGTTGACCTGCAGGGCTTTGAGAGGTCAGCTAAACTTGCCTCAGTGAGTGAAGCAGCATTCTCAAGTTAGCGTACATAAAAGAAAAAGCCTTCAATTTCGGAACATGGCGCTGTCCATGTCACATTTATACAACAATGTATAAATTTTTATTTATACAATGTAATAAATCAAAAAAATAGATTATTTGAAATTTTATACAGAGCACTCGGTCACGGTTCATTAGGCGCTCAAATGCAAATGAACAACATAAATGAAACAATATCAAATCAATGCATTTGGATATTGTTACAGTGATACCTTTTGTATTACGATCATTATGCCAATTTTTTTTACACACACAATTAATATTTTATTGCTGTAATGACCATCACGATACGCTCGCTAGCAACAGGAGAAAAACTCTCAATAGGACAGACAAAAAGGACACGTAAATTTTTTTTGATTCCTTACTGATGCAGCTGTAAAGTAATTAACGCCGCTGTCGACCCAAGGATACACGCACACGGCCTCCCCGGTGTAGTTCTGGCCCCTGCGCACCAATGACAGCATTAACCTTCATCAGGCTCGAATCCACGCTGTACGAGAAACGTTTCTTCACTTTATGTGAAGCACGTATCCTCACATCATGTGGCACAGATCCTTACTTCTAAGTACCCATCTGCTAGCATCAATATTCCCGTACCTCTGCTACCTAAACAGGGCTGTAATCTGTTATTATCAACGTACTCGCTTAATCGTATCTACAGTGCACTGCTGCTCTCGTTTTTAGAAGCATTTACTTTCTTGTGAAGTACCTGATTGCTTACTACGCTTATCATCAGATGCGTAAACTAATTTCCACCATATCGTAAAAGACGCAAAACTAAACCAAAGCATATACTCGTCCCTCAGATATTTGGGTTGAATTATCACACAAGACGTACGTGAAGAAAGTCCATGGCGATTTTCCACTTGTAATCAAGGAGGACACCTTCATATCCAAGTAGGCGACGTCCGGGGCGTTTGTGTTGCCTTTGAATTCATTGCTCGTGAAGCCGCCTCCCTGGTAGAGGTTGTAGTAGTCGTCGTCCACACCGTCGGGACTGCCCGCGTACCGCAGAGAAGATATCTTATCCTGCCAGGAAATAGAAGTAAATGTTAATACATCCAATGTGATACATACACTCAGTGTTTTTTGTATTCCCATTTATTAAATGCATTCGAGTTATAAACCCTTCTGTTTGCTTACATAGTAATAGGAATACGCATAGTTGTGGCACCCGTTGCCATTGATGAATAAAGCAGGAACTTCTTTCTCTGCAGCGTAGTAGTACCATCATACAACAACCATCTGAAAGGAAGATGCAGCAAGTTTATGAGGGTTTAAATGCACACCGAAGAGAAGCAATATCTTTAGAGAGAAGTATTAATTATATAATAGCAAATAATATTTGCTAGTCAAAACATCAGGCGAATCAGACGGGGGTAAGTTTTCAAATCTTATCACGAATAGAAGTAAATAATCACCCCTGATCTTATTTTCAGTTGCGTTTCACGATCAAAAAATGAGTTACATGCATGCAGTTACTATGACTCAGAGGTGACACTGGAGATTAGAGAACGAACGTGACACTCAACTTGATGATAAATTTTATAGTCTTGGAAAGATAGTCACATGAACTTCTGTCAACACCATCCTAATATTCCTTCACCGTTTTCGATTTGTACATGATATTTCACCGAAACTCGAATTTGTCGTTGAAAAACGTTCACTCACATGCCAGAGCCGCAGATGACTTTAATGGAGTCATCCATGCCCTGATCCCTCAGGTCGGGGGAGTAGTCCAGAACTCGTAGTAGGGGCCGTTAGGGTCAGTGTTGTTGTAGGCGTTGAGGTACCGCTGGATGGGGACGTCTGGGGTGGTATAGTAAATTTCATTAGTAGAATGATATATAGTAAATTTTGTAAGTTACTTAATTCTGAGACACAAATAGTGTAAAACAATTTTTTTGAATGATATTCATTTGTGCGATTACACTTGCTAGCCTTAATCCCTTAATCCCTCACTAGCACATCCAAAGGTCCTCAGCGATGGCCAGCGCCGTGAAGCAAGATATCGCGGCCACGAGGGCCGGTAAGACGCCTACCAAAGATCCCATCTTCTCGACTGGTGACTTTTAATGCAGCGGCTGGACGAGACACTTGCTTAAATACCTGTAGCGACACATGTGGGCGATTGCCCTGTTATATATTTTATTATAACTTTCAGTATCATATCGGTGCGCAAATACCAGAATGATAGAATCTCAATAGACGAGAAGTAAACAAGGCTGGTATGCCGCCGCATCACAGAAGGATAAGCATGGAAAAATCAGCACGTGTTCCCCTTGTGAATCTCTCACAATTAACGTCATGTCATGCTGTATCATGCCGTGTGATGCCATGTCATGCCGAGTCGTGCCGGGTCGTGCCGTGTCATGCCATGTCGTGCCCTGCCGTGCTCTGCCGTGCCCTGCCGTGCGCTGCCTTGCCCTTCCATGCCCTGCCGTGCGCTGCCTTGCCCTTCCGTGCCCTGCCTTTCCCTGCCATGCTCTGCCGTGCCCTGCCGTGCTCTGCCGTGCCCTGCCATGCTCTGCCGTGCCCTCCCGTGCCCTTCCGTGCCCTGCCGTGCCCTGCCATGCTCTGCCGTGCTCTGCCGTGCCCTGCCGTGCCCTTCCGTGCTCTGCCGTGCCCTGCCGTGCCCTGCCGTCATTCATGGTCTCTATAGGCATTCATGGTCTCTATAGGCACTCATGGTCTCTATAGGCATTCATGGTCTCTATAGGCATTCATGGTCTCTATAGGTATTCATGGTCTCTATAAGTATTCATGGTCTCGATAAAGTTCAATCAGCCACTCTACTAGAAAGAGAGTCAAAACGGGTGTAGCGTTAGTTGACATATTGTTGTTAGGGACTAGCGTATGCAGACAACTTCGCTAGACCACAGACAGTCGTCTACTGACTGAGTGTACTCAGTGTAGCGCTTGTGTTGCATGAGGCAGGGCGACTGCGAATCGCTAGCTTGCCAATAGCTTCGTTGCCTACATGAAGCGATTGACGCCCGTGTGTTGCCCCTAGTGTAAACGGGCCTGAAAGCGAATGACTGAATTTCAGCTGAAAACTTTAATAGGGTCGCTGTGAATTCCCAGTCAACTTTTTTCAGTACTGCTACTATGATGTTCAACACAATTCGGCTCATATCAGTCATGCAAAATAAATGAATTCTACCATAACGTTAAACGAACCTTACTATACAACTCGCACACTAGGGAGATGTTTTGTGCCCGAAATAAAGTTACAATGTCGACACCTAGCCTGCTGAAGTTCTTCAGAATGAAAGGCGGAAAATAAAGAAATTATTTCGATCTATAATATACAATGACACGTGAGCAAACGTTACAGTTGCATAAAATGTTTTATGAATTAATGGATCCGAAGTAAACTTCTTCACAATTAACTTACTGCTTGCCAAGGTATTTCTTAGGTCCGGCTTCTCCTGAAGGAGTTAAAGTCAAGACGGATAGGAATGGCTGAGCAGTTCCATCAATAGTGTCGAGGTTGGAGCAACCATCTCGAACCGCAAAAACAGCTGTAATAACAAGTTAGTTAGTTAATTTAGAGGCCAAATGTTTAATAGCGCTTCAGCTATTTAGCTATCTCGCACCGGAAGTCAACATGATATCACCAACGCGGTGGAAGGTCACAGTTATCAAAAGATTCTCAAATCCAAAATTGTTCATCACCCACAAGGGGTGGAAGGTTTCAAGTGTCCAGCCCGCTGAAGCTGGCTTGAAAGAAGCATCGTTAGCATCTCAAAGAGAAGAAGTGACAATTAAGGAGGGACAGGTGAAAAGCAACAGAAACTAAGACACTCGAACAAGAGGTCGCTTACAAGGGACGTCGGCAGCCCGCACGAGAGAGACAGAGAAGGGAAATGTAAGGAATCCTACCTACATAATAACTTAATGTAAGGAATTCTACCTATATAATAACTTAATGTAAGGAATCCTACCTACATTATAACTTAATGTAAGGTATCCTACCTACATAATAACTTAACCCCACAACTGAGACCTGCTGTCAGAAACCGCGAGCTCAGCGGTGGGGCGCTCAGGAAGAATCCCCCTAGGAATGCGAGATCCCATAGGACTTCTGACGAGCACAGACACGCGTCAGAAGTCCCCCCTGAGGGGCTGTAATAACAAATAGGAGATCAGAAAAGATCAATGTTTTACTAATATTCCTGTCATCTAGACTTTACTTGCATTCTAATGCAACTGAAATGAAAGCAATATTCAAAGCAATATATACATATTTTTCAGCAATACCATCATATATGAGAACAAATATCTAACATGCACCTTAACTTTGAAATAAAAATTATCCTCAACAAGTAAACAAAAAGGTAAAATTTACTCACATGCTTTAGTAGAATATTTTTGCAGTTGTGTGGAGAGCATATATAAAGATTTGGCCTCAGCATGGTAGTGCAACACTTCATTAGATTTATTGATATTTGATTAGCACTTGGCATGATGTAAACTTTCTACATGAAGAAAAATAGTTATTAGTCTAAACTTCTCAAGAAACTTGGTATGATTTGATATATTTAGAGATTTAATGTCAGATTAATATTTAATGTCAGCCAATTCCTGTTCACACCTACTTATGATTATTGGTAACCAGCACAAAAGTTATTTTTCAATTAATAATGGAATTTGATGTCACTTAATTAAAAGAGGTTGTAGAATCATTATATTACTATATAATATTAAGTAGTGGAATATATACAATAATATATTTGAAATGAGGTCATATGAAATTTGGGTTACTATTTTTTCTAAGCAGAATTGGAAAACAGCTACCGGTATTTGGTACTATTTTGCTACCCCACAGTCATTCCTTGTCAATTAGCAATCTGGCAGTACTTAACGCAAGTATTTTTGTTAAATCTGAAATCCTATTGCTTGTAGTATCTGCCAAAGTTATCACTCAATAAATGGCATATCATTTGATCATTGACTTAATTTGTTCAGTCATTTAAGCAATCAAACAATCATGTCTCTCATCCATCAACAAAAATAAGATTATATTAACCCATAATTTACCTATTAATGAAGAAAAATCCAAGGGGACAGTAAAATTATCAAGTTAGGCAAGATATCTACACGACAGCAAATGAAAGCAGATAAGAAATTTTGTTTCAAATCTCTGAAAATGATTCACAGCTCAAAACATATTCCTGAGTGAGTGTCTTAAATTGAAGTTATGATGGTTTCAACATCAATCCTGTTCAATCACTTAATTTGTCAAAAAGTATCAGCTAGATTAAGAAGAAAAATTTCACTTCCGTCAATAGGTAACAATATCGAATATGAAATTTGTTAGTGTTCATATAGTGCCCCTCTAAATTCCAGACGAAGAATTGGCAATAAACACAGATGACAGAGCTTCAAATCCTTCAATCCGCATTTCTTGGTAAGTATGCAAAGATTATCCACACCTGCTTCCACGAGTGGCAGTAGGTATGAACAATTTTTCTAAACTTGGCTGTCTTTGCATGTCAAATGCAGCGATTCGATTTCAATCTCACAAGAGTAACAGGCTAACGAATTTTAATTACTGACATCAGACAATTTAATCATTTCAAGTACTCGAAACATCACTAACTTGAGGCACATGTGGGTGATGTCACAATAGAACCGACTCATTCACAGTTGATTAGGATATGACGCAGCACCGACGAAGGTATCAATGCCAGAATTCACAGCAAAGATCGAGACCCTTTATACTTCTGTTCCACCGTGTAAATTGAAATCGAATCCCTGCCAACCGGCAGACATGGCTGCCAACCGAAGATGACAATGGCTAACAACCGACGATGACCAATTTAACTTTTCACTAATATTTATCTAAGACATAAATAAAGATTTTTCAATAATCGTGTGATCGAATTTTACCTTGTATTCATTTGTAGGTAAACACTTTCACAGGAGACTGAATTAATCAGCGAAAACTGAAATCAGAAACGGGATAGCGGCCATTAAAAAAACGGGATAGCGGCCAATGAAGAACTACAACATAACATTTGGAACTTGATAAAACTATAGAAGTGACTGAGAATGATTAGAGGACCATTAATTGTTTTTAAAATGCGTCAATAAGGAATAATATCAAATTAACATATAATTAGTTAATATGTCTCCATCTTACAATCATTTAACACCTTTTATCATAAAGTAAAGTGTATTTTAATTTCCGATATATTATTCTATTAGATTGAATAGCCAACTGACAAGTTTGCGAATGAATTTTTTGGTTTGCTCTGAAAACTTGCCTACACTCATATACTTCGATCTGCAACGATAAACCCACAGACGAGAGTTCGCCGTGCATCTGTATAGATTGCTTACGAAAATTCGACTTCCAAATCTTCGAGTGGTCGGATCTTCCGCGTTCTGCAGTAACCCACGCTAATCAACATCGTTGCCCACAATGGCGATTGACTTGGTGTCAATAATTTTATTGAAAATGGAATTGGAGCCGAAGACTTTATAGATATAGATGTGAATACCAATATTATATGTTATGATATAATATTTACAGAGTCCGCCATATTTATAACAAGGCATATTTTTTTCTTATTTCTCACGAGGCGCTTCGCCGCCTACAGCATCGGCTCCCTGCACACAACTGATTGATTAAATATCAACAGCCTCGACTACAACTCGCATTGAGTCAAATTTCCCGATAACATGTCGGTAGATAACAGGTCGGTAGATAACAGGTCGGAGGCACATGTCAAGGAGCAGATCGCCCTGGGCATTACAAATAAATACATTTTCTACTAATTCCAAAATAATATAACTCAGTACTCACTGCAGTGAGTGACAGAGAGCGCATTTTCTCCTCGACGAAAACGTGATGTCACGGACAGACGGACAGACAGACGGACGGACGGACGGACGGACGGACATGACGAGCACAATAGCGCCTTTTTTCCATATATGAGAAAATGCGCTAAAAACTGAAAACAAAGTTAATAAAACAACAAAACATTCTGAACTAAATATCATTCACACTATCATAATTAAAATGACAAAAGAAACAGCAAAGTTATCCGTAGGTTTTGTTGATTATATAATACATTACCCGTACATGCTTTCTAAATAAAAACATGGATTATGCTGAACAAATAAGTAATCAATCATATGAAATAATTCCTAATATCTACGTACTATTCGTTGCTTACATTTGTTCAACCTACTATTTGGCACTCGTAATTGATACTAATTGGGACTCGTAATTGAAATTAATTGGCACTCGTTATTGCTATTAAATGTCACTCGTAATGGGTACTAATTGGTTACCGTAATTGCTAATAATTGGCACTCACAATTGGTACTATTTGGGACGCATAATTGTTCTAATTATGACTCGTTATCGGTACTAATTTGTACTCTTAATTGGTGTAAATTGGGCATTGTAATTGATATTAACAGGTATGCTGGTAACTGAAACTAATTTGTTCTCGTAATTTTCATTAGTTGGTATTGGTATTAGTTAGTAATTGTTATTCGTAGTTGATATTAATTTGTACTCGTAATTTGTTTAACTAATGCTCGAAATTGGTTTTTATCTGTACTCTTAATTGATTATAATTGGCAAATAATGTTACTTATAACTGATTTTAAGCGACCCTCGTGACTGGCATCAATTGGTAGATGTAATTGGCAGTTGTAATTGGAAGTTGTGATTGGTAGTAGTAGTTGGTAGTTGTAATTGATAGTTGTAATTGGTAGTTGTAATTGGTAGATGTAATTGGCAGTTGTAATTGGTAGTTGTAATTGGTAGTTGCAATTGGTAGTTG
>NW_025946529.1:0-1113 GCF_000764305.2 Hyalella azteca
ACTCCAGCGCTGCAGTTCAACACTAACTCCAACGCTGCAGATCGACACTAACTCCAACGTTGCTGTCCGACACAAAATCTAACAGCAATTCCACACAAACTCCAACGCTACTGTCCGACACGAAATCTACCGCTGTACGGCTGTAGTTCATCATACGCTTCACAGAAAGCTAAACTTTAAAACTCGGTCTAAATCACGCTAACTCCCTACCGAACTTCAATAAAGATATTGTGCTTACAAAAAAACTGCATAAAAAATTAATCCGGTTCAGCGACATCCATCAAAATTAACTCATCAATTTCATTTTCTTGTGAGCCTTCAGCCAGCAACCAGGAAACTGGCTCCTGCTAACTTTCATCCAGTTGCACAAAAGAATGACTCCTGCTTATTGTCTGATGTTGTTCAGATCTTGCCGAGGAAAATTGTTGAAAAATTTGCAATACAATCTTCGAATGAAACGTCATTGCTTCATCAAATGGTTCCTTCGAATCATTCTATTGGAAGGGGAAAACTTCAATGCAAGTCATTGTATCGCTCAGGGCTGGAAGAGAGGCTTGCACCTGAACTGTTGTTTCGTATCCTTATCGATTAGTGTTGTGAAATAATGAATACTTGGCAATCCAAGCTTTATTCAAACAAATGTCTGCTTACCTGAAATAAGAGTAACTGACATTAAATACTAATCAACATAACAGAAATACAACAACAACAAACAATTATACGGCGGATTTAAAGTCAGCGATGTACGTGATGAAGAACTTACATTACATTACGGCGGTAGTTAGAACGTGTCAGCTCCACGGGTAAATTGAGACTAATACGGTATTGAAGCCAGACCATCTAACATCAGATAGTCATCTTATTATGAGCTTTATTTATATAGAAATCAGGACTATATTACAACAATTAGTTAATAATATCCTCCTCTGAGATATAGAACTATTTGTTTCGCCTCTCGTTCGCAAATTATTGAGAATTCAGTTCTGCTGGCCTACGTTGGTCAGTTAGCATGCTCACTTCATTCTACTCCGGCTAGGATTCTTGAGCGCTCGCGGATTGCTCCTTATTTACAATGACATTTCACTGCCATCGAAATATGAAAATAATTTTAGC
>NW_025946530.1:0-51412 GCF_000764305.2 Hyalella azteca
AGAATTAGAAGAATTCATTACTCAAACTTGACGAATAGATAAACTCACCACTCGAGCATGGACAGTAAACAAGCTCACCTCCTTAGGCGAGATATCGAGATGCATCCTTTACCTTGCATAACAATGCCATCATAGCCCAAGTGCGCACTTGCGTAGTTGCGTTGTACGTAGCAGCAATACTTTGTACATTCAGGTATGTTCTCACCCAAACAAGAGTACATACATGCCCAGAGATGCCTGACTTGAATTAGAACTTCAAAACGACGTAATAATGGAGTTCATGTGCCTAGACCTGACTTACTTGACTTAGAACTTCAAAAAACTTAATAAATGCAAACAGCGACTTTTTTAGGTGTGCAACGCTTTGCTGTTGAACACTCGTTTTTTGACCAATGAACAAACCGCGGCAGGAAGTGTTATATAGACCGAAAATACGTGTGAAGTATTTCAGGTAAAAATGACATGATCAAAGGTGAAGGTCATGATGTCATGTACAATTTGCCTTCCAACAGGTGCGTCTCAAGTGAGGTTGATTCAGGTGTCTGTTTGACCTTGCAAGGCAGCTAAGCAACGCTCAGAACCACATACGTTTTATTTTTATCAATTACGTTGAATTTTCTACGCACTAAAATAAAAATTTGCCCTAAAGCTGCAAGATGAATTTTGAATCCAATAATACAAAAGAAAGTTAAGATTTTGACAATTAATAAATTAGATTAAGCAGCTAAGACCGTACACGCGTAAATATTGTCAAATTTATTCACGAGACTTCAGCATCAAAATCCCTTGAAAATAACAAAAAATTTAGAAAAAAACCAGTTGCATATGAAGGAAAATAAAATATAACAGGAACAACACTTTAATTTGTTGAGCCTCCTCTTATCATACCTATAGATATCTCAGAGATCAAAGTGGTATAAATACCTGCATCAAATGAGTAGGAGGTGATCAAGTTTGGAAAGTGAAGAAATCCGTAATTGTCAAGTTAGTGGAGTTTCCTTCGTGTAATAACTTCACATAGGAACGGTGTGTGAATATAATTTTTCGGAACAGGAATAGATGACCTGGTCCATCATATGTCCCAATTCGCGAAACTTTCCTCATATCAACAGTCAAGTAAAGGACTTCGTTACGGTTAATACACACAGTTCTTGTAAAATAACCTAAATCAAGGACTTTTCAATTAGAACTGCTGATTAATAGAAACTATATTACTTGGAACAATATGGGCATTAGCGAATTAAAATTACAAGCACATATGGACCTTTGAATCTTTAACACGATGAATTCGATGTGCGCTGGCCAAAAGAGGCGCCTCAGTCGTGTACTACATCATTATCGTCAGTCAGTGCCACGCGACTGAATGCGTGTAAAGTCTTTCCCAATAGGATTCAGCAGGTTCACTGAAATTTCTAGTTTTACGACGCCTTGACTGATGATTGCAACCTAGTCCATTAATGAAATAGTGGAGCCCTGCGAACTTCAGTTTCGCTTCTAAGGCGATACAGCTTTACAACTGTGGGGGCGAATATTTATGGGTTTTAAAGAAAAAGTTAGAAATTTAAAAGATGAGTTCTAACTGTACTGGTGAATTAAATCAATTTAGAAAAATTAAAGTAATTTTACACACTCGTGGATGTATTTTATTATAACCGTGAAATTGTATCAGTAAAGATTTATTCTAAACCGCATCGAACAGCCTTTATATGCAGGTCACATAAGGCAGCTAGTCTATACAAAGAACTATAACAAAGAAATTTGGGAAGTTGATGGTAGCATAAAAAAGAGGGAAAAGCGGAGAATAAACAGAGGGAAAACGGCACCAGAACAACTTCAAAACATAATGAAATCATCTGAATTCAAATCAAATGAAACTTATTACATTTAGAATTTCTGTCAAGATTTCAGCGCTAAGCGAGAATCTTGTTGTCGACACCGTTTACCCTCTGAGTTTTGGACACACCGAACGCTAAGAAAAAATTCGATCGATGAGAGTAGAGATTAATAGAGAACAGCATTGCAAGTAGAAATCGCCGTTCAGGAACGACGGCAACAAGAAGGAAAGCTCTTTTAAACTGCGTGACAAGAAAGAGAAAAACCACGGATTAAGAACACGTGAGAACGAGAAAAATAACGGTAAACTGGCGGACACGTACCTCTCTGCTTTACACTCTGTAGCACATATCCTATCAAGTAAACATGAACAAAACTTCAAAAGAACAGAAAGTAAAATACCTGTGCCTTACCTCCTTACCTTCATCCAACCTTTTCGCCAAACTTGCTCTGCAATACTTCGGATGACGCGTCACTTTCTTTATTTTGTCACGCGTTAGCCAATAACGGTAATACCAATTAAAGTCAGTGTTTTGCAGTAGTATTTTTGTCCAATTCACAAGCATTTACGGCAATTGCCTAACTGGGTAGATTGATTCACGACAGCCAACTTGCTTAAAGACGACGTTAGAATACACGACGTGTAGGAAATATGTTCATGACGTCAAGAGCAACCGTAAAATTTCGAGAGAAAGTATTTTTTAATTACTTTCAAGGTATCTGTTCAGGATCTACAGCACGAGAAGAGCAGCAAGTTACAATAATTTTAATTGAATTAAAAAGAATCTGCGTATAGATATCGATTGAAAGACTGCTCAAGAAGTGTAATCTTCTTGTTACAACAAAAGCTAATGCATCCACATCAAATATAAGCATTCGATACTCGATTTCACAAAAAAAAACTCTGAAAAATTCTAGAAAAATATGTTCAGGAATAAGCTCGGTCAGAACTGATACTTAGTCCATCATTATGATTGAGAATTGGAAGTGTGGTCGATTTTCACACGAAAATTTTCGTGAAGTCTTCTGTGCTAGCAAGAATAACCATTCCCCAACAATTTAAACAAATTTGCCTTGTTCTTTACGATACGAGAGTATAAATAATCCAAAATAAGGGTTAAGTCTGTTATTGAAGATTAGAGCAGCACAGGTCCGTGTAGTGATTAGAGCGATCTGTAAGCGACATGCAACGGCGCGCATTCGGTGAAGACCAACAACACGGAGTTTGTTATTCGTAACACAAGACTAATAAACGTATTGCATTAAAGCTAAAAACACAATGACTGATGAAGAATACTTACTTGCTCATCTCAATGGACCTTGCGAACCATTGAACTAGCCGCCAACGAGCGCCCAATTTAAACTTCCACCGCGCGATCAACATATACGACTTGGAAAAACTTGATATAGTTGGAAAAAACGAAAAACCTTTGGCGCTTGAGCGTTCATAAAACCGAAATTGCTGAGGAAGAGTCATGTAGTATCGACTGCAGATATCAAAAGTTAAATTCTCACAGAAGAGAAGAGACCCGAATTGTCAACTATTTTGGAAAAGGATTTCCGAGTAAAGTAAATTATGGTTATGTTTACCCATAAATAATGTAGCCGAGGCTACATTATTTGTGACAAATAAAGCAACAAATTAAAAGATTGCAACTAATACCTGGTTTATAGATATCAACGAATGAATCAATGCTAAGCGCAACCAATAGTTGTGTGAAGATCGCGCGGGAGAAACAAGTTCATATATAGTTCTGAAATACAATCGATGGAAAATGAGGGTCGAGACCAAACAGCAACACCAACTCGCATCATGGCCAAAATGGACTCAAGTCATAACTCTACATTACGGAAAAAAGGAGCGAACATTAGTCGAACATGAACGCAAAAACGCCGAATCACGATATGACAATCGCAAGAAACAACCAACAGAAGTTATTTCACAACTGGACAAAAACGGCCAAAATCAAAGGGATGAACACCGTTAAACAACTTTTTGCGAAAACTACCGAAACTACGAACGAGCTTTAGAACCCATGATGCACCACACAAATGTCGAAAGAATGCAAGCAAGAGCGTCAGCAACAACAAGTGTGACCCACAGACCGCATGCTCGTTATTAAGTACCTGGAAATAATAGGCCGTACCTCTATAGCCCAGCGTTCACGGGGCATTACACCGTCATCCACAACCACCAGTTTGGCTTTATTTTTATACTAGGATAGTTTTGGAAGTTAAAGGTGACAACAGTATTGGAGGGTCAAGCACAGTAAACATTTAGGCTTTGGGTTCCGCGTTTAAATAGCCCACTAAAGGATTTGTTCATTGTGGGAGAGGAGTACTTTGATAGCCATTCAGATGTCGGTTTCACAAATTTTAGGGCGATTCAAAAAACACTTGATACGTCTTGACTTCGTTCGAAATATTGACTTGATAGTTGGACCAAAATTCAATTACACAACTCGAATACACTCGCCAAAAGTTTTAAATAAAGCCAATGTTCTTCATTCTATTCTGTTCATGGCCATTATTTATAGATTTTATACTAATGACGAGCTTTTCAACGGTGCAGTGCTTCCCAAAATGTGCGAGCGCTCGTTCAAAAATTACATTGGCGGTTAGATTAGCCCGAAAAAAAACTATTTTTCAAAGTAAACTGAAAATTTTACAGTAAAATTACAGGACAATGACGAGTGATAGCTTCGACACCGGAACTCTGGACGTTGTCAAGCAAAAAAATTATAACATCAAACGGACGATACGTTCGTTATCTTTAATTGAGCCAAACTTGCGGTGGTTGTAGGAGGTGATCAAAAAAGAGGGCTCCCATTTAGAGGACCAGTCTTCTGAATACCTGGTCGAGCGTGTGTAGAGAGAGATTTGTGTGCAACAAGGTTTAGTATGAAAAAAAAAAACGAATGCTTGTGATGGTAGTCATAGACAAAACAGAAGCTACTGACTCGGTAATCAAAACATTGTGAAGATAAACAACAGGAATAAGGTAATGACAAACAAACGGCAGCAGCAGCAGCAGCGCAGTAGTATAAATAAACAACAGTAAAACAACAAGTAGTATGGAATAGTAGTAAGGCACACTGACCTGCCGCCGCTTTATAACTAATCACAACTTGGAACCTGCAACAGAGAGGAACGGGTCAGCCAGCTTACATCACTAACTAATAGACCTGTTCGTTAACCTTATTGCAGCACAGTGTTAAGCTTATGGCCATTGGCTGACACTTGTGGCAAAATAATGACATTTGTGGCACATCCCTAACACTTATGGCTCAGTGTAAACCTTGCATCCACTCGCTAACACTTCTGCCGCAGTGTCAACAACATTTGTCTGACAGTTTTTCAAAAGTTTCTACAACACTCGCAGTGCATGAACTACCCCAAATGAAATCACTTCAATATTGGAACGTCTGCCATCATTGAATTAGATTAAGAAACGAATGTGGCTCGTCATTAAATTATTGCCACATGGAAATTAAATAAATATTTTGTTCCAAGAAAAGTCACAGCACATTCAGAATTTGAGATGGAATGTCAAGGACAATGTGACTGCATTTATTCGAGAGCAGGAGTTCGTTGGAGCAGTTTGTGCACAGAGTTCTCAACCGCGATGGTTCCTCGCTGATAACTGCTCTACGCACGCAACCTCATCCGTGAATTGCCCAGGAACCACTGAAACCTAATTTAAATCTGGATGAAAAACAGAATGCTGATCATAAGGCAGAGTGATAGGAGGCTAAAGATGGCGCATTAAAGTTTTAAAAGAAGTTTTGTAACATCCTAGCGCATCAAATATGAAAGAAATTTAGTTCTTTCTAATCATAATTTGGGTCGCCAGCAAGCATGAGTTTTCAAGATGAGGTTGCGTTTTGTAAATGAAATAAAACATAGGATGAAATTTGAGATAAAGAAGTTCAAAGGAAATGGGTAAACAAAGAAATACCTAAACGATTACACGAGAAAGATCAGGTTGTATAAAAACACGAGAAAAAGTTGTGAAATACCGACTAATTCAATATCAATTTACTAACGGTATTAGCGAATTGTAAAATAATTAAATATCTTGCAAACTGTTGTGATAAATAAATATAAAATTAGAGACTTGAGTGGTGGTGGACTAAATCCAGCGAAAAAGATATTGATGAAGCGTTATAAGCAACGAAGCTGTCGAGAGCAAAATTTACTGCAGGTAAAGAAAGAAGTTATTATCAACACTTCAGAGGGTTTATCATAAACGCATCAAAAAAGATATTAGACACAAAATTCTGCAAGATCGAAATTCATCTACCAGTCAGAAGTATACATATTCGTCGAATATTCACAATTGGGATTCCGTTGACGTTTCAAAGTAAAGGAAATGGCAAACTTGATGATGAAGTTGTAGCCGCGCTCGACCTGTGATTCAATATTGGCCAAACGATCACCGGCAAAATTGATTAGTTTCAGCATACAGAGCAGGATTCAAATTACTCTATAAGTACAATTTTACAGGGTATCTTCAAGTATACATTAATGCATGCGGGCCTACAGAGAAAAAAAGTATCTTTGTTCAATGTTCGGCTGATGAACCAAGATGAACCTAGAAGCTCAAGATAAATAGGGTTAAAGGAAAGACGGTTCACCTCACAACATTTACTGCTAGTCATCTTTGTCCCCAGACAAAACTATATAATCTACACTCGTAATACGTAATTTCAAAGGTTCCGACGACACTGCATAAAAAATCTCTTCAATTGTACTCATTATACAATGGAATTCATATTGCTTTCGGCTTGCCTAGGACCAAGGTCCGTGGCAGTCAACCCCTTACCGTCTAAAGGGGAAGATTCGTCCAAGGGTTTACAATGTTTTTCTTACCAAAATTATTAATTAATCTGACGGTAAAAGGTTAAGGAATGTGCAGCACTAGTGGATTCTGCTGCTGTTGCGACTCTCGGGGAGCTTCGCTCTCTCATTACCTATCGCAATCAAAAGATGGCTATCAGTTTATCCAGTCTTCGTGATCGAACAGATCGGAATTCGAGAGTAAAATCATTGTAATTAATTTTCCACTCTTAGATAATTCATTTGCTAATTTTTGTGTTTTTTTTTTTTTTTTCTAAGACCAATTTGGTGGAACTCGAAACTGAAAAAAATGATGTCAACAACAATCGACAAAATAACCGAATCTTGAATTTGAGAGAGAAAAATGAGCAAAAAAATTTTACAGAAATGTTCCCGAAAGATTAACTCAAAGCGAAAGAGTTTAAAAACAAACTTTCAACAGCACGAAGACTGGATAATCACAGAGCAGCGGTCTCATTTTCTCCCTTCAATGAGGGTACAGAATCAGATACATGACCAGTAGACAGAACAGACTCGTTCGAGTGCTTTTAAGATTAATCATTAGTCTAAGGCTTAATTATGATTCTATTATTAACTGATCATGCCCGGAACAAACTATGGTATGCTGAAGACACAGCATAGGATTTAGAATGCAGCACTTAATGCTTCAGAGCTGCGCAGCGGCTGACGTAACCGCGCTGTGGGCACTGGACAAGAATACGTATCAAGGCCCTAAGCTTCAACTCGGTAGAGTGGACATATTAGGATTTACTATATAGTGGCATTAATTGATCCGGTCTCGCAGATAGTGATGCTATATTGCCATAGGTTTACAGTTTGCCATTCGTCAGACGCCACAGATTACGATCAGTACACGTTAGACCATCTGCATCTTACGCGGTAAAAAGAAGATAAATAACGGCTGATCGAAAACCACTAGGTGTCCATTAGAATATCCCGTAACAAACTTTTATATAATCTGCTCAAGTAATTAATTACAAAACCATCACAAAAACTATAGCAATTCATTTTTAGAAAATATAACAATTCACATTTTAAGAGTAACTTTCAACAGGAAAAGCAATGTTAAATATATACTTCACAAGAAAAGTTTTCTGCGTCCTATGGACAGACAAAGTATTCATTACGCCAAAACACTGTAAACACTAATAAAAATGTCTCCATCAAGTTGAACATGACAAATCTCATTAGATTCTCTTCAGCACGACTAGATAACAGGTTCGTCAAGTAAATGCGTCTTCACCCAATACCGCTAAAGAAAATACGCAATATAGACCAGGTCTCCCTGGATCTTGTCTCAGATGTTCGCATAAAGTGGTTGAGGCTAAGCGCGATATATATAATAGGGTTCTCATTGTCATCCTGGTTATTGAAGGATATTAATCCGTATGAAAGAGTTTCATAAAAATAGCGACCATGTATTAATCGTACACCGCACTTGGTTATAGTGCATTGGATCGTTCACGACTATACGGAAAATTATTCGTATGAATGGTGGAAGGTCTATACAATGCATGTCTTAGAGAATTGAAAATATTTTGAAAACTTGCAGCGATAAAGATAGCAATCATTTCGTACTTCAAGTCCATTGAGGAAGACACGGAATTGGATTTTGGTTATAAAAATCTATAGGCGGAGTTTTGATTGGCCAATACACCCTGTTAGTGCCCAGCCACTTTTTCCGGTAAAAATATCCTCTTGAGCAAATTTCCCAGAATTCGGCTATCAGAATGACGAGAAAATCAATTCCGTGATTTGAAGTACGTTTCGAGTGGACTTCGAAACTAAAAAAAAAAATCCCGTTGGAAATGTAAAGGGACTTTAGACTATATCCCTAGCGTCTACCTCTTGACCATGATTTCTACGCTAACTGCCAAACATAAGCCAACCTACGATTTATCCTACGATATACCAACGTCAGTCACAGACGCGCTTGATGCGAGTTTATTAACTGGCAAGCGAGGGGAGAGTGACAGTCCATGAAGGGATCAGGATACCGCATGAATATCATTACAGGGTCTAGTGGGGCATTATTGCGACTACAGTCTTCATAGCTTACTAACTGCCATACTACATATACTTTATTGCACCGATTGTGCTCTGCCTTAAAGCTAACCTCTACGTTAAATTATTGAGTGCTCTCGCTCTCACTGTGCACTCCACAAGCGTTAAACACTAAGGGGAAGCTAAGGGATAATTGGATAGAAATCATAAATGATCCCTGCAGCTGATGATAGCGGGATCATGGAACTACTGAAGATAACTATGCTGAAGTATCGATAAAGCAACACTCTCACTGAATGACATTCTACTCAAATACTTCTAAGGGTTTCGTTGCTGTTCGCTGCGGCAGGAATTTCGGCTACAGTTACAATTATTGCCCAGATATTCGGAATAAACGCAGATTGCCGGACTGCGTCTAAGTATAACTTCGTCAGATGTGTTCAGTAGACACGGATCAGACGAACCTTGATGAAGGTGAACGATTAATTACCAACAATTAACGAAGCGGAAACGACGAATCGGCAATTTCTGCATGACGAAAAAGTTAGATCAAAATCCGTTTTTTTCACTTGAAGGCTTGCGGTTTTTACGGTTTTCGGTGAAATTGTCTCTCAAATCTTAGACACTTTCGAGCCTAACAACGTTGTTTCTCATCGCCGAGAAAGTCTAGACGATGATATCATCGAAGAGTGCCATGATGTAGCAGTAATGAGAAAAAATACTGCATTAAAGCACGTCGCCAAGATAATAAGAGACTTTGTCAAGTGATTTACTTAATTGAATTGACGTGAGAATCACGGAGTAACGTAATCCTGAACTCGGCTGCAGGGCAACACAGCTACCAACCACAGCACGAGCGACTACACTTCATACGAGAAACTTGCGTTCGCTTAAAGACAACTGAAAAGATGGAACCGGGAAAATTCAAACTTTGTCCGAGCAAAGGATTGAAATGCAAATTCTGGTTACAATAAAAAGAAGATTTGTATAGATTGGGCCCAATGTTTAGAAGTGTGGAAAATTTTGCATACAAACAATGTCATAGAATATCTTATTAGCGTCAAATGTAAACACTTCAAGCTGGGACTATTCACTCCTTCCTGCAGTGGAAGTGTGCAATCAGAAAAATAAACGGTCCTAATTCTGCCCAAAGGAAATACTATGCAAATGACTTCTAAATTTAAACTGAACTGATTTAAACTGATTTAACATCTGGAGGATAAATTCTATTAATTTGAATTAAAATTCAGAACCATTTTGAGTATCACAAATACTGAAATGAAAATGGGAAAATATTAAGGAAAAATTGTGAATAAATAAGTGAGAAAATATTGAAGCTCAAATAGCATTTACTATGATAACAAAACTATTATATATGAATGCCTGCTTTACATCAAGAGGAAAAATGAACGCCTGCTGTGGCTGATCTGTATTTACTACTCGTTACATGGGCGTAGCGAAAGAATTTCTATAAGATTAACCAAAATTGTCAGTAGACCAGAACCAAACATGGAGTTTTGCTAAACTATAGCGCACAAAATGCAAACGTTAACAAGTTTGAAGTGAAATCAACGCAATTCTAGTAACGCAGAAGTTGGGAAAAGTCGCGCTAGAGACAAGACATAAAACTTATTCCGAGTCCTTTAATTGATAAATAAATAATAAGACTCAGAACTTCCACAATAATTCAATATGACAGTGAATGGAAAGTGATGACAAAGCAAGATTAATTGAGATAATTAAACGAAGTTATTTTGTCGTTATATAAAATAATTTTTGACCACAATTTTCGTAGCACAAGCGATCGTTGGTAAGATGAATACATCGATTCTCATTAGTCTGATAACTGTAAAAATACGCGAGGGACAGCGAACTGCTACAGGACGCTTGGTATTGCATAAGTTACAATCGGTAATTAGTCGTTGCTAATTAACTTTACTTCAAAAGCTCATTAGAGTGTACGGTATTCGCAATGCAGATATAACCGCATCATGTCTTCAATGCAAAACAAAATCAAGTTTGAATTCCGATTTACTTCAAAACCTCATTAGAGTGTACGGTATTCGCAATGCAGATATAACCGCATCATGTCTTCAATGCAAAACAAAATCAAGTTTGAATTCCGTAAAACAAAGCGCCTTCTCTGCACAGAAAGACAACCGCGCCATAGAAAAAAACACGCCTAACTGCAGAAAAAAATGCACCGAGCTCGTAATGCAGAGAACACACAAGTCAACTCTGTAGGACTGCGGGGCTACAGAGACGGTCACTGGTACAGAGACGGTCACTGGTACAGAGGAAGGATGAGCTCAAGAGGAGGTCGAGCTGAGAGAAGCGCAGGTCAGGATCATTGCTGTGGCACGAGAGGATGTCCAGCAGACGCGGCGGGGTACGTTTGGTACATCCACATGTACCCAGGAGGAGGGGCCACGGTGGGGGCCTGGGACGCCGCCATCTGGTACTGGTGGTGTACAGGAGAGGTGGCAGCCACGGGGTGGTGCGGGGAGGGAGCAGCGGGGGAAGACGGCACGGTGGCGTAGTACTGTGGCAAATATGACGAGGGCGCCACTGGGTGGCCGGGGAAGGCAGCGTGCATGGGTGCGCCGGCCTGCTGAGGGGACATGTGCGGGCCAGCGGCCGCTGCTGCTGCGGCCACAGCGAGCGCATGCTGCTGTTGTTGCTGCTGAGCCATGGCAGCAGCTGCTGCGTGCTGGGAGTAGTACTGCCAGTAGCTGATGGCCTGCTGGTTGGCAGCAGCGGCCGCAGCTGCCGCGTAGTGAGGATGATGAAGGTGCATATGTTGACCGGGCACCGTGACAGTGCCAGCGGGCGGCGCGCTGTACTGGGCAATGGACACGGGAACCGCGCCTACGATCGGCTGCCCTGCCACGGCTGCTGCCATTTGCTGCATGCCTACGGGCACGACGGCATTGGCGTACGCCGCTGCCACGGGGGACACAGCCACTGGCTGGGTGGACATTGTAGGGGTGGCCACGACCGCGGGGTGCTCAAGGACGGGTGACGTGGCCGTGGGTGGCTGAGGCTGTCCCTCAGGTCCAGTGTCTTTGCCCCACGAGCAGCGGATCGTCTGGCCGTTGAGGTTGCTGTTGTGCTGGGCAACGATCGCTTGGCAAGCGTGCTCCTTACACGTGTATTTGATGAAGGCATAGCCTTTCTCTTTAAATATCTTGATCTTGTCAATAGCCCCGTAGGAATGGAAGGCTTGCTGCAGGGATTCCTCGGTGACGTCTTGCTTCAGTCCCCCGACGAAGACGGTCGTGTTGGTGCCGGTGGTTTGGCTGAAGACTTCGTCGTAGTCCAAGGCATTGGGCTCAGGTTTGCTCTCTTGAGTGACACTAGGCAGCTTGCGCGTCGCCCAACGAGCTTTGATCATCTTGCGCCCAAGCCACTGACCATTCATGTTCTGAATGGACACCTCCGCATCGTACTTTTTAACAAAGACCACGAAACCGTAGCCACGGGACTTGTACGTCTGTGGGTCCTTGACAACCTTACAGTCAGAGATCTCACCAAAGACCCTGAACGCATCCCTGAGCGCCTGCTCGTCTATCTCAGGACTGAGCTCCCCGACATACACATGAAAGTGTCGTGTCGTGTCTACCTTATTGGCTTTGTTCTTGTTGCCCTGACCAGTCGCCCAGTCAACCCTCATTCTGCGCGTCTGGAGCATCTTATCATTCATCATGGTTATGGCATGAAGCGCGCTTGTGTGGTCAGCAAACTCGACAAAACAATAAGGGTCACTATTGGACTCGTGGAACATTTTACAGCTTAAAACCTCACCCAATTGATTGAAGAGAGCACGGATGAGTTCCTCGGTCACTGATAGGTCGAGGTTTCCCACGTACAGAGTGCAGTTGCTTTCCCCAGTCATGTTTACACTGCCAGTAAAACTATCTGCAAATAAGGGAACACACAATTAACAAGTAATTCTAGTACCGTATACATCTATATTATTGCAACAATACATTCAATCTATGATGAATGATGAATTTAAGAATCCAATACACAGCCACCCTGATATTTGAAGAATTAGCACAGCAATAAGCATGTGAAAACTTAAGGTCAGGGAGGTTTTGAGGTACCAAGCCAAAAGCACACTCACACCAATAGTCAAGAAGGAAATAAGGGCCAGTTGAAAGCACACATTTCCAAAACATGATACTCTAGAAACAAAAAAATAACTGAAAAGCTCAAAATAACAAATCTGGAATTTCCATTCTTAAAAAAATTAAAAGCATTTACTCTTTAAAAGTTAGGTGCAGCTGTTAGAAACATGTTTACATGGCATTGGTAACTACAACTGACTGATAGATTAAAATAAACTGCACATGACTGCACATTAAAATAAACTGCACATGACTGCATGCATAAACTGTATGCTGCATGGCAGCAAACTTGAGGTAGTTAGCTAATCATGACCTCATCTTATGCATGACTATAACCTTTTGACTCTGGCAAACATTTTCACACTAATGTTAATCAAGAACAAGTTACTGCTGGAATTCAAAAATTGTGCAGATTAATACAACAGCACAATTAAAAATTGTGCTGTATGACTAGATCAATACATATCAAGGCTGTGCTAGGCAACACAGCTTAGATTTCATGGTATCCATATGTATATTTTGAGCTTTTTTTGAGAGTAAAGTAAAATAATATAGTCCTTATATAGGTATATTTTGAGAGTTTTTGAGAGTAGAGTAAACTAATATAGTCCATATATATTTTTTTGAGCCTTTTTTGAGAGTAAAGTAAAATATAATAGTCCTTATATAGGTATATTTTGAGAGTTTTTGAGGGAAAAATAAAATAATATAGCCCTTGTATTTTATTTCAGGTAATCATAGAAATGTTTAGATTTCAATTATCATCACCTTGCCAGCAGCTGAGAATTTAAATAAAAATTTTAAATCTCAAGCTTGCTCTTCAGATGACCAAGTATAAGAGAGAAGAGAAGCCATCACCAGGGAAGTGAAATTAGATTTATGAAGACAGTCATTATGGAGGAAATAACAACAGAAATTGGTCCAACAGTTGAATTTTGTTGTTCAGCAGTCAGTTTTCTATGATAAAAATTATATCCTAAATATGTAGAAGTATTTGAACATTCTCAATATATGGAGGGATCTGAATCTAAGTATTTTGTAAGCATGGTTAATTTTTTTTAATATCACAGAAAGCTAAGCATATGGATTGTCAAGGCTGTAAGCAAGTAAGGAAAAAATGCCTGTTGATTAAGATCTTGTTTTCTTCTTGAGATATTAAAAACCAGGAATATGGTCAAATGGGGTAAGAGTTAATACAGGATCGCAGCCTTCAAGGGGTAAGAAAGGACCAGCCCATGGCATGCATTCTAATTGCACTGAATCTAATTTGATAGAAGAATATGTTAGAGCAATCATTTCATGTCATTTCAGTGTTTGTTTCAACTCTGTTCTGCAAATAATGATTTTTTGGTTAATTATTAAAGAAAACCTATGTAAAGAAGGGTCACAAAATAGTCAACCCTATTTGGGAAATAAGCTCTGTCTATTGACAAAAAATTTTTTGGTCAGGTTTGTGGATGTAGGCAGGTAACCTCAAGTAATAAGCAACTTTTGAGACATGCTAGGCATTCCTACCTGCTACCATCACTGCCTGAGATCTATTCTTAAATGGGGCAATAAAATACTCAAAAAAAAACTTTTTAAAAAACCACGTTTTTCTTGTGGACTAAAAAGTAGAAAATAAATTATGGCTTGCCTCAAAAAACGCGGGTCAGGCTGTACATTCACCATAAAATTTCCAAAATTCGTGTGTTGTGTGCTTTTCGCTTTAATCATAAATCTGCTCAAATTAAATTCAGTGCAATTAGAATGCATGCCATGGGCTGGTCCTTTCTTACCCCATGAAGGCTGCGATCCTGTCTTACCCCATTTGACTATATACCAATTTGTCATTCATAGTACATTTATACTAAACCATGAATAACAATGCCTCAATATAAATTAAAGACTACCACTCAATATTTTTAAATATATGAAAAAATCAAAAAAATACAAAAAAAATTGAAAAAATAAAAAAAATCATGATTTTTTTATAAAAAATCAAGTGATTTAATCACGTGATTTAATCATTTTGATTTAATCATTGCCAACCCTGTTTTGCTGCCATTTGTTTCTGTTGTAGTGGTGGCCAAAGTCACCTGAGTTGACAGTAGTGGGATCCTAATGGTAAATGAGAGATTTTTTAGACCCAGTTCAGTTCAAATTGGCTGATTCAGGTCAAAATATTATTCACTAATCACTATCATATGAGAGTAAATGCTGGGTATGTTAACATTAGTGAAGGTCAACAAAAAACCCTCATTTGCCCCCATACACCAGATTAATACATTGAAAACGGTTTCATTCTGGCACAGTGGTCAACAACAACTTTTTGTTGACCTTCCATACTGAGTTGAACTAAAAAATTGAGCAAAAGTCACCTGCAATTTAGAGATGAGATGATAACATCCATGATAGCAGTCAAATTCCCCATTCCTATGGCCCTGGACTAGTTTGATCAGAAGAACTTAACAATCATAGATACTAACCAATCTGTGATACCATGCAAAATTTGTATAAAATTGTGAGACAAATCAATCCTTCACACCTAATTTCAGTTTTTGTAAATTATAATAGGCCCCTTCTCTTATTTTAAACTGAAGGAGCTTAGAATATGCCATTGAAAAAGGTGAAATTGGCCAAAATCGTGGGAATATTGGGCTTCTGCCCAATTTTCCAGTTATGAGATACTAACATTACAGCCATTACCATAAAAAAATAGTGAAATCTTAAGGGGGGTATCGCCTCCAGAAAAACTTCCACATTTACAAACGGATCTTTCTGAAACTTCACACATATATGTAAAACCAAAATACAAGCACATTTTGTTTGTATGATTTTTTGGAAAAATTCATAGAAAATGTGAAATTCCTAGGAAAACAAAAAAATGGGGTAATTTAAAAATCCTCTCACAGTTTTCAAGCTAAAGCATCGAAAGAATACCATTCGATTTGTAAAGACCATACCAATCAAGTAACACAGCCCAATTTTTTATTTTGGCCTTAGTTTTTGTTACACCCATTTTCCCGTTTTCTTCTGGTTTCCCTCCCCCTCCCCCATTTTAATCCAAACTATGCACAAATCTAAAAAAGGGCTTCATTACTTGATAGGTATGGTCTTTACAAATCGAATGGTACCGTCAAACGGGGTAAAAAGGGACGGTTTTGAGCGTTTTTTGTAATTAACTTCTTACCATGAAACATTTCATAAACAAGTTTGGGCTCATTTTAAAGGTCTTTGCAGGGGCTATCATTTGGCATCTCCAAAAAAATTTCATATGCTATTTGTAAGGTGCTAGACGCAATATAAAAGGCTCCTGAATTAATCTGGTAATGGGGTAAAAAGGGACACTTGAAATAAAACTCAATTTTAAACATTTGAAGCATGCAGAGTGTACTCATCTATTACTAACACTACTCTGAAGTCCTCCTCTTCCTTTGTAGATGATGTAAATGTAGAATAAATGAAATTTTCTGTGATCTTTACTTGGTTTTTCTTCATTGATATAATATTACCTTATCCATACATTACCGTATTATTAATGTGATATTACTGTATCCATGGACATGCCATTGAGCATTGACAAAGGCCTTGTCCACTGCAAGCTTCATAGTAAATCGGAAAGTGGCTGGCAGAAAATACAAACTGTTCAGAACTCTGCCCTGAGAATTGCCACAGGACACACACGCGACACCAACGCACAACATCTTCACGACGAAACATCTGTCCTGCCTCTGAAGAACCACGTGCAGATGACGGCCTCGCAACTGAGGGAGAAGAGTAAACTGGAAGAACACCCACTGAGAAGTCTGATGAATCAAAAACCAATCAGACTCATGAAAAAAAAACATACACAACAGTGAGTATAGCATAAAAGTGTACGACTGTAACAACAACAACAGCGATAGCAGCGTGGAGGTGAATAGAAACATGAAGACGTTGCATACCACCGCAGTCGAGAGATATCTAGAGTCGAGAACACCCAACAAGATTCTAAACGCACCAGCACCTAAAGTAAACGGAACAGAGAGGACTTTGGACCGAGGCATGAGGCGTACATTGGCGCAGTTAAGGGCGGGGAAATGCCCAATGCTTAGAGAGTACCTCAATAAGATCGATGAGGCTAGTTACCCAACACCATCATGCCCTCTGTGTCAAAACCACACCCACAACACACATCTGTTTGGGTGTGCTGAAATTCCAACCAGCCTGCAGCCTGAAGATCTATGGAATAAGCCAGTGGAAGTGTCCCAACTAATCAGAGTGTGGCAAGACCGACTCGGCGCTCCGGAGGGGGTTGGGCCTGGGCGGCACTCAGTCGAGTGACGTTTTGGTGATCATCATCATCACGCACGGTCTTACGAGATTCTGCCACCCGACCATCGTATAGCCATCAGTATCAGCTTAAGCTCTGACAATTTTAATTTTTACAATAGAATGCGTAACTGCTTCGATTTTTCTCAATTCAACAAATTTATGCAGCTATATCAATGGAACTATCAGACTATAATTGGTCATGCTACATTATATCGCAGACATACATAAATTTTACAGGCAAGAGAACTCTATAACTAATGTTTTATTGAGTAAAATGAGCGCTAGCTAAGATACGAACTTGCAGCAGTATATACCTACGTACAAGTGACGAGTTAAACAAGATTTCGTGAAAAATTATTGGACAAACAATGTCAATTATCATTCTTTAATTCTGCTCGAATGTTGCGGGAAAAATATGAAACACACGTTAGCATCAATATAATATATTAATTAAGGAGGTTCCGACACGCAACAACTGCAATATGCAAGTAATGTATTGCAAATATGAAATTGATGACAACCAACAATTTTGTTATGAAACAGAAATACGAATGCGATTTGAACCAAATCACTAAACTTCTCAATTTAATTAAATGACCAATAACAACTCTGGAATAATAATTTTGGTTTCTCCAATCACGATTTCGGGAAGAAATTGATCTCAAGATGCAAGATAGACTTGTGGCAATAGTAATTCATTCATTCACACATCAACAACAGTGAGATAATATTTACACGAGGAAGCTTGTCTAAGATAATACGTTGTATTTAAACACCTATCGCGGTTAAGCCTTTCTGTTGAGTTTGGCCAAGCTTGCACCCACTTGCTCGGCAGACAAACCATCCAGGGGCACGGACACTTCTTCACCACGACCTGTGTCGAGTTCAGAGAAGTTATCAACTTTTAACAAGACACTGAATTCGCAAAAATTTAGTTACTAAAGATGCCGTTGTAGAATAAGAGAGTGCGCCTTCATTTGAGCAGTTTTGTATATGACAGGTTATCTGAGAGGATCTGCAAAGTTAGCTAGCTAGACTCATAGGTATTGTCTACAATTGGGCACGATTGATTCAGCAGAACTTGATCACGCATGATGGGGTTATCAACAACGGTGCGATTATATATATAATAATAAACTGGAGCTAAGATGCTATTCTTAGTTATAAACCGGACAGAGCTTACGATGAGCGTTTCCTATTATACATCGTTGTTGAGACACACCCCAAAAAAAAGTTAGTCTATGCAGGCATTGAACCACCTTGCTTTATTCAAAATATTACTCTCTCAGACACGACATGAGAATTTATGCGACATGAGAATTTAACTCTTAATAAATTTTCCATATGAATATAGCTCATTGCATTCAATTGCACTTTATTAGTAAATATGTTCATGGTATTAATAAATCTTATAAATATTGAATTTTAGATCGACCCAAAATGAGCCAGAACACATAAAATGCTTGAAATACCTATACTCTTTCAAGAGCCTAATTAAAAACCCCATCCAAAAAGGGTGCACAAAAATATTTAAAACATAATAGTAGGTAATAAGTTCATTTTGATACCTTCAAACGGCTTCTAAAAATTTGCATCTATGACATTTCTTCTTGGCAATAGCGTGAATGTTGCAAACAAATGAAGTGTCCATCATACAATTTAAGAGTATAAAGAAGGACAAGTGGCTGCAATGATAGAGACATACCAGTATATAACACTCACCATATCTTGCCCAAGCCTTTGGTACCACTCCAGAACACTCGCGCACCAAAATAGGCAGGGTGGGGTTGGCCTTTTTCAATTCAACATAGCTGCTCTCAATGAAGTCCCTGAAAAGCATTACTTTCTTAATGAGAAGTTCTATAAAAATTAAATTCAATTGATATATACCGGTACCTACTAATTAGCTTAGGGTAAAGTTTATGTTTTACTAGGGACTATGCATTTTTAATTTTGTTATTGAAATTTTGATAATTTAGACCTTGTCATTGGTAAATTAGGTAATCATTTATCTTTTTTGTTATTTGTTAAAAGTCTGTTCAGCACATGATTTCTAAGTGGTCAATAGTTGGAAATTCATTAACTTGAGTATTTCATTATAGTTCTCCTTAATTCTCTGGGTGATATTGCTAGATTCAACATAACTTTATTTTCTCCTGGCTTGTCATTTCCTTTAAAAAAAATTTGAGGACATTTGTTTTTGTTCAATTCTGCTTGCATTGTGTTCCTCCCTTGGTCTATCCTCAGGCCATTTTCTTTATTCCAGCCTCATTGAACACATTTTTTTATAAAATCATCAATTTCAGTACTGTATTGATTTCTCTTTGTTCCTGCCTTTCCAATGATTGCGAAAAATTCAATAATTGTTACAACTCCGAGTCAATTTGAAAAGTGCTTAAATAATTGAACTAATAATTGACTGATTTAATATCAATAAATAATTTAATAATTGTCTGATTTTTAAATTGTATTCATTTAACCAAAATCTTCTTCTATAATTTGATGGAGTCAACAATAAGTTACTTGAGACAGTTTCTCAAGTTGGTCAATACTTCTATGTAGATATTCAGGGATTAGGTACCAATTTTTTCCCCAGTGTGGTGAGTGGAAGGTCAATTAGCATGAGGTTGATCATTAATTGCCATTTCCCTTTTTTTTGAAGCAGTAAAACCTCTCAAAAACTTGCATTCTCCCCAGAGCATATTCTTAGTAGGCATAGGTAGCATATTCTAAAAAATCCACTATCATCAACAAATGATGAACGTGCCAAAGTAGTCACAAAAAAAATCAGCAATTGTGGAACACAGCCATCAAGGGCAGTAACACGTGGCACACTAACTTAAGAATTTCAGTAGCATATGCACATACAAGTAGAATGCAGTGCTATCAAAACTTCACCCACCACAGTGACAGTCAGGTTTTCTTTAGCTCACCCCTTGTACGTATACACCATTCTGTTGTCAACATGTTAAAGATCCCCTCAACCTCAAGTATTAAAGTAAAGGCACAGCATGGCCAAACAGCTGCTGTTAGTTTCAGGGGGTTAATGGTTTTGGCTAATTAGAAAGGTTTTACATCTCATCTCAATTTTGTATTCATTCCATGAGAGTCTATGGGCTATGGGCTAAATGATAAGAATTTAATTCAATTCTTTCTGTTGCAGCTCTAACTATTCATCTTCACTAGCCCATGCTGCTTACTATATAAAAATAATTAATTTATCAATACTATTTATACTCTTTGCAAAAATGCCATGTGCCTGCAGCCACTGTTCCGGCCAGGATAATCTTCATAGAGGCTACATGCCAGCATGTGCCTATGCTGTCTTTCACACTTATCCTGCCTCCCCACCTAGCTGCCCAATAACATAAGGGTAGGTCCAGAAAGTTTTATTCTTGCAGCAAGTTGTGGCTAGTGTGGAGGAAGACCTGCATGATGGGGTGTGGTCTCCATGAAGACTATACTGGTGTGAGCAGTGGCTGCTGGCTCATAGCACTGATGGGACAAAGCAAGCAAGTTCAAAGGCTAATATACTCAGTTGATTTGTAGCAATTGCCCATCCTGGAAGTGGCAAACCAGGGTGCAGAAAGTGGGCGAATGTCAAAATATATTTGGCAACGCATCAGCTGCAAGATTTACGCCTTCTGAAAATCTTGCCGACACATTTGGATTGAAATTATTGCATTCAGAAATTCCTTCGAAATTACTGCTAATCTGAAAGACCTCAAGTGCACACAGCAAGGTTTCCAGTACGCATGGATCAGGATGCAGTGAAGCTTGTCCAGAAATCAGTTTCGAGGCCTGTAAGTGTTGCAGTGCGTGGACTGAAAGGGATATACTATCAAAGTTGCTTGCAGCACTTTCTTATTAAAAATTACCCAGCGACAGATCTTGAAAATGGTTGGTGATGCTTTGGGCTAAAAATCCATATCTTGGCAATGCTACTTGCACCCTCTGCATCCTGGGTGGGGAATAGGGAGGGAGAGTGATATGTCAGTTTTTCCAGGCACTTAATGCTACTGGTAGTTCTAGGACCATCACTGGCTTGCTGATCTGCCAGAACCATTTTATTGCATTACACAACACCCTGGAGTCTGGACAAGCCAGGTTCTCCTTTATCAACCAGAGTTGGATGAATGGCTGAGTTGACCATGAGCTGGCTTCCCAGAACCAGAACAACTTGTCCTCAGTAGAACTCGAACCCGGGAGTGGGGTTCGAGAGACTGAGTCTCTCACCACTGGAGCTCTGAGGCCTGACACGCAGCTCTGAGGCCTCTGCAAAAAAGTGAGTCAGCCAGAGAGGCAGAGCCTTGCTAAAAATGTAAGAATATGTTCATTTGAGAAAAATTCATCAACTGGATGGGTAATTCAAACTATCAGCATTCAGCTACTAGCTAAATAATAAAGACTTTTCCAAATAAGTTTTAGAAGTGCTCAGCAAGCTGTCTCCTGGATGGGCTTGACTGGGTCTCTAAGGGGAGCACAAGTTTTGGAATTGGTGCCAGCAGTTTTTTCAGCAGGAATCAGCAGCCAGGACAGACCAAACTTTCACCTTCAGACATGTCTGAGACTCAGGGACCCAGGGCCAAATAGGAGCTGGCTAGGGGCCTAGGACCATTGAATCACAGAAACAGGTAAAACCTTCAAAGTTACTTATACAGAAACCACCACTCCACCAGCATTATCTCCAGAAATAGCCTCCTCTGCATCCTACAAGACTCCAAGTCAGGCAATGCCAGATGGTCAGTCAGGTCAGATAATGTTGGCAAGCCAGTGGTTTCAGAAATGTAGTTTGAGTCTTTGAGTTGCTTGGCAGTGACAACTGTACTGAGTAGGTACTGTGACATCAGCAACTGGCAATAATTGGATAGGGTAAACGCACCATATTCCAACACTGTGGGTAATTCTGACAACCCTTAACTTTTTCCTTTATGTTAAGCTTGGTCTTACCGTCTTAGTACCATGCATTTGTAGATGGTTGAAATAGTGACGTCATACTATTGTGCACCAGATTTCCGTAAAACACGAGGTCTAGTGGGAAAATGTTAAGAACCGCAGAGCAAAAGTACAAGTCAACTAGTGAGAGCATCAAAATGCGCATGAAAGTTGATAGTTTACCTTGCTTTACTAAATAGTGACAAACTGTTTGTGTAGAAAGAATATTATGGTTTGGGACTTTTAAATAAGTCTGTGAAAGAAAAACCTGAATCAGAGCTTAATTTGTCAGGGAGAGTTGTTTGCGAGAGCAGAACTGAGTTCTTATAAGCTGGTTCCCACAAGTCAGTGCTGGGCACAGAAGGCAAAACGTATATCATTCAGTCAGGAATGACCTAAAGCGAAATGACGTTTCGTCAATCATTGCCAATGTTCATCTTCATAGGTACCATAATCTTGGTAAGCGTCAACAGTATAATTCTGTGATAGTACGAAAACGAACATCGTCAGACTACACCGTGTTGCTAAGTGTTCATGTTCTTATTTTTTTTTAAATAAACATGGCTAACGTCCAGCATTTAGCCTGATTTCACATGGTTTATGAGCATCAGCTAATTGGTTATCTCGCATCGGAAGCCAGGAATAAACCTCTTGAACCAAGTGGAGTAAACAAAGCATTGTTCTCCACCAGCATGGGGATCTACATTTCGTATGGCCGGCCATCTGAAGCATACTAAAGTGACTTCGTAAGCATCTTAAAGTGACTTAGTGATAAGGAAGGACAAGGTAATAACAGCGATTAGAACACTCGTACATGAGCTCGTTTTTATGGGACGTTGACCATTCATTGTAGAGCGACCTATAAATGTAAGAAATCCTACTTTACGAACGTGAAAGCCAATAAGTTTTCTGATTCTGACGAACACAGAAACACATGAAAAGATCCTCTGAGTTGCAGGTTAATGGCAAATTGTGGCTTCCGAACTTTATCCTATAAGGTTGGTTTCTCCTTTAAAATAACATTGATTGTTCACTCGGCGGCCGCTTTTGGACGTGATACTTTTCAAAGTTTGAGTGTGTCATTGTTTGAGATCTGGAACCGTTAATTAAACTGCTTTTACACCAGCCGCCCCGTAACCCCAGGTATCGACCACATTCGTACCATAAATCCCCTTTGTAGTTCGCGACTTCTACCTCGTAAGGTTCTGAACTGAGCAGGCGTACTGCTTAAATTGAAAATAGACTACGATCTTAATATGGACTCCTAACCTTCTTAACAAATGCAGGTAATTGAAATATTCAAACCCTCTTTTGGTAACTAATACTTGAACATGTAACTCACTCAGACAAATCGTTAGTTTGTTTCAATTTTTTACAATATTGTTGCCGAGTAAATAACAGCCGGCAATATAATCCCGGAAATTGTTATTTATATTCAGTAGTAAAATGCGCACGTGTTGTACATATGCAGCTGTAATGGCTCTGATAGATGCAGTAAACGAAATAGGTTTCAACCCAAGTCGAGATATTTGGTGATTCTACACCTCCGCATGCAATGACTAATAATTTCATATATTCGTATGTGGGTAATTAGGTAATTAACCTAGAACTGCCGCAAATTGACTTGGATCTCCACCAATCCTGAAGAATACGTGAATTTTATGACTGCGGAGTGGTTGTAATGATTTCAGATACGGGGTTAGGTTTTTTTTTTTCAACTCGGTAATTAACCAGTAAGTGTGGCAATTGACATTGGGTCTTAACCAAACTCAAAAACTCAGTTAATTTTTAGATTCTCAGGGGCTGCAAAAATTTGAAGACTGTACGTTTAGTCGTTTTTTAATCTGGTAATTCACTAATAACTGCCGCGAACGAAATCGAATCTCCGCCAATTCATAAAGTAAGTTCGTTACGAAACCTGCGCAGTGGCTGTGAAAATGTCAGGATATGAGTTTAGTTATTTCTGTTTCCGTGTTAATATTTTTAAAATGTAAATTTATTAAATACGCACGTAAGAACAGCTAGAAATGCGGAAGAAAAAATGCTCATCTGAGTAAATTAACTTTGTAATCTTAATTTTGATTGTAATATTTTTAAAACGTAAATTTAGCCAAAACACAACTGAGTTCATGAATTTACCAGATGATTGCCGCCATCGAATTTGGATCTACACTAAACTTGAGTTGAGTTTTACTATAATATTTAAACCACTTACCTAACCTAACAGCTAACACTATAAAACGACAAAAAATTATGTTCAAATTTCACAGATTATCAGTTCAGCTTTTAATTAAATGGAAAAATATTATTAACTCAATGTATTCAAATTTAAAATTCTCCCAAACCTCGGAATTTATTCATCATAAAACGGAATAAATCATGTTCAAATTTCACTATTGTCAGTTCAGCTGTCACTTAAACCTAAATCTAAACCAAAACCTAAACGTAAATCCAACCAAACCCAACCCAAGGCTTAAAAGAAAATAAATTGTTGCTATGAGTCTTTTCTTTTTTAACAGTCTGCTATTAGAGGGAAATAAATAAGAAAAAATAATAACACACCACGAAGGTTTTTGGGTAATACTTTAGATTAAGTGCATCCTAAAAAAGTTTTTTTTTTAATTATATGTTTTTGGGGTGTAGATTAAGAATCTGGAATCCGTTTTTGCGGTCGGCATCGGGAATTTTTAATGGAACCTGTTCCAAACTGGACCTAACCTGCTAGGTTTTCGTTGATTGGCTAGGTTTTTCCGGCCGCCGGACGGACTCCAAACATGGAAAAAACCTAGCCGATCAACGAAAACCTTGCAGGCTAGGTCCAGTTAGGAACAGGTTCCATTAAAAATTTCCGATGCCAACCGCCAAAACGGATTTCAGATTCTTAATCTACCTACACCCCAAAAAACATATAATTAAAAAAAACACCCTTTTTTGGATGCACTTAATCTAAAGTAATACCGAAAAAGCTCATTTTGCAACTCAGAATATATTTTGCACCTGATCTCTAAGAAATCCAACAAAATTCAATACCTATGCAAGGAAACAAAAGTTCCATAAATGGTTTTGGAAAATTAAAAAATCTTGTGCTAGCCTACTCAATGCAAACAACTTGTAGGTAGGACCTATGTGTATCAACTTACACTTGAAGGTGGAAACTCGGGTCAATCGTTGACGGTTGAATCGAATCAAGTTTTTTCAAAATAATTTTATTGAAAATTGTATGAAGAAATAATGATGGTGAGAATAAAGTTCTACGGCGTAATGTTTCGAAATCACACCGTAATAACTAATATTTCACAATAATTAAAGTTAAATATAAAAACTACTTATACTAGTAAAATAATAGTTTTGGCGTAGGCACTTCAACTTACCGAAAACTGTCATCAATGGAGAACTTTTCAATTCACAATTGAGTCAATGTTTTCGCTAGCCTCACCTCAACAGCATGGGAAGACTGGATGAACTCTCCAAGAATAAATTATCATAAAACTTCGAAGTCGTTTGAGCAGTAATCAAGAGTCATACTGATAAATCAAAGACGAAATTCTTTTTTAATTACGGATGTTTTCGTCTGCGAAGACAACGGATTGCATCGTTTGGTGTAATCTTGACAGCTCTTCAGGATTGCCAACAGTCATCACCTGACGGTGGCAGTCTTAGTAAAGCAAGCTTTTTTGGCAAATTTAATTAAAAAAAGTTACATTTACTTAATAAATGCCTACTATTTACAATTTTTAGAGTCTTGATAATAAAAAGACAGGCACTGTTTGTCAAATTGCCTTTATCTGATGTCAGACCATGTGAAAACATGTACGTAAGCTCCACTTTACCTAGCGATATAAGTATGAACAAACACAATTTTCTTAATTAAGGCTCAGTAACGTAGAATTGTGCGTTAGTAGTTAGCTAAGCGATTATTTAAAATTAAAAAAAAAAAAAATAAGTTGATGTACTAGTAAATCGGTGATCATGTGCATCGGTTGATTCTGTGCCTCATCTATAACGACCCTAACAATTTTGACGATAGCAAAAATTTATGTTATTTTATCAATACGGCACTGCTTTTTCCAATTCATGGCAGTTTGCAATACTTAACTTTTGTCATTTTTGGCAAAAAAATCATATGGTTCAGCAAGGCGATTAATGCATTGCCACAAAACCAAAATAAACTTGAATCAGATTAAAAAGATCTTCAAGAATGTTTTTTAATACGTGGCAATGAAATTTATATGACTATATCTAGCATCTAACCCTAGCTAAGCATGGACCACACCGTTTTTTAATCTATGTAGGTAGTGTGACGACACGTTCCTTTAGAAGCGACATTTTTGACGGGCAAAGGATGAAATGTTTTGAAAATGGCTTTGCTCGTCGATGATAACGTAACCCTTGACGAACATAGCCAAAATATGAAACTTCGTGATCAAGGATTAATACAGAACATAAAAAACAACGCAATCTATATTTTCCCATTGAAGACAATTTTCAAAAGAACAGGAATATGTCTGGAGGTTATGCATCAAAATCTTTTTGTCAAGAGTCGCTAACAACAAAATCACACCTACCCATCTAAACCCAATCGGCGGCTTTGAAGTTTAGTCCATTAGCTTCATTGTTAAGGTTTGCACGGCAAACTAAGCCCTCACGAATAAGCTAACGGTAGCAGCGGTGCGCCCCGTTCGTATCGGGTGTCTTGTCTGCAGCGGCGGCAGACGCGACATAAAGTTGGCGTTCCAGCAAGGTCTGGGACTGCTAGGTGCGAAACACTAAAAAATGATTTATTACATTTATTTTCGTTTGTTAAATGATGCATAAGTAGGATCAGGAACTGCCCTGTAGGATGCTCATACTTTTAGAGATTTGAATTAATTCAGTGAAAATTAATGAAATGAAATGCTTTGAAATGAAAAAAAAAATCGATCAAGTTAATTAAATGGTTCTTAAACAAAGCGGCGAACCTTACCAGTGTTTTCTTGCAGGTCAAGTTTTTTTCTTGCATTGCAGTTTTCTTGCAGGTCAAGAAAAAGAGCACGAGTGCACTTTACAGTAATACGTCCAAAGAAACTCCAACATTTATTAATAGGAAACCATTGTAATATGCCTGTCCGGATTTGTACTTTTTCAAAACTCGAAAATTTCATGAAATCTGCGAGTCAATCGAGTAGAATTTTCCCAAATTTCTCATTAGACCATCAACTTCTCTTAGCTTGCTAATCCTCCACTAGGCTGCCGGGACGGTTGCAAGAGTTTCTTGTTACCGAAGATGTAGCGTTCCGTTGACTCTAGTGTTGATGAGGACGCGCGGCATTCCTCTTACATTGCGCTCCAGGTTGACGCTGTAAAAGATTACCTACTCTGAACATGTAAGAAGCACGGCCAGCAAAGCGAAGAAAAACATCAACATATTAAAAGCCCTATCTGGAGCTGACTGGGGAAAGGACACGGAGACTTTTGTGAAAACCTCCAACTACAAGGCGCTGATACGTCCAGTTCTGGAGTATGGAAGTAGTATATGGGGTCCCATAACATCCATAACGTCGGAGAGTGGCTGGCAGAAAATACAAACTGTTCAGAACTCTGCCCTGAGAATTGCCACAGGACACACCGCGACACCAACGAACAACATCTTCACGACGAAACATCTGTCCTGCCTCTGAAGAACCACGTGCAGATGACGGCCTCGCAACTGAGGGAGAAGAGTACTGGAAGAACACCCACTGAGAAGTCTGATGAAGCAAAAGCCAATCAGACTCATGAAAAAGACCATATACAACAGTGAGTATAGCATAAAAGTGTACGACTGTAACAACAACAACAGTGAAAGCAGCGTGGAGGTGAATAGAAACATGAAGACGTTGCATACCACCGCAGTCAAGAGATATCTAGAGTCGAGAACACCCAACAAGATTCTAAACGCACCAGCACCTAAAGTAAACGAAACAGAGAGGACTTTGGACCGAGGCATGAGGCGTACATTGGCGCAGTTAAGGGCGGGGAAATGCCAGATGCTTAGAGAGTGCCTCAATAAGTTCGATGAGGCTAATTACCCAACACCATCATGCCCTCTGTGTGAAAACCACACCCACAACACACATCTGTTTGGGTGTGCTGAAATTCCATCCAGCCTGCAGCCTGAAGATATATGGAATAAGCCAGTGGAAGTGTCCCAACTGATCAGAGTGTGGCAAGACCGGCTCGGCGCTCCGGAGGGGGTTGGACCTGGGCGGCACTCAGTCGCATGACGTTATGGTGATCATCATCATTACGCGCGGTTTTACGAGATTCTGCCACCCGACCATCGTATAGCCATCAGTATCAGCTTAAGCACTGACAATTTTAATTTTTACAATAGAATGCGTAACTGCTCCGGAGGGGGTTGGGCCTGGGCGGCACTCAGTCGAGTGACGTTTTGGTGATCATCATCATCACGCACGGTCTTACGAGATTCTGCCACCCGAATGATTTAATATCAATAAATAATTTAATAATTGTCTGATTTTTTAAATTGTATTCATTTAACCAAAATCTTCTTCTATAATTTGATGGAGTCAACAATAAGTTACTTGAGACAGTTTCTCAAGTTGGTCAATACTTCTATGTAGATATTCAGGGATTAGGTACCAATTTTTTCCCCAGTGTGGTGAGTGGAAGGTCAATTAGCATGAGGTTGATCATTAATTGCCATTTCCCTTTTTTTTGAAGCAGTAAAACCTCTCAAAAACTTGCATTCTCCCCAGAACATATTCTTAGTAGGCATAGGTAGCATATTCTAAAAAATCCACTATCATCAACAAATGATGAACGTGCCAAAGTAGTCACAAAAAAAATCAGCAATTGTGGAACACAGCCATCAAGGGCAGTAACACGTGGCACACTAACTTAAGAATTTCAGTAGCATATGCACATACAAGTAGAATGCAGTGCTATCAAAACTTCACCCACCACAGTGACAGTCAGGTTTTCTTTAGCTCACCCCTTGTACGTATACACCATTCTGTTGTCAACATGTTAAAGATCCCCTCAACCTCAAGTATTAAAGTAAAGGCACAGCATGGCCAAACAGCTGCTGTTAGTTTCAGGGGGTTAATGGTTTTGGCTAATTAGAAAGGTTTTACATCTCATCTCAATTTTGTATTCATTCCATGAGAGTCTATTAGTTCTAAATGATAAGCATTTAATTCAATTCTTTCTGTTGCAGCTCTAACTATTCATCTTCACTAGCCCATGCTGCTTACTATATAAAAATAATTAATTTATCAATACTATTTATACTCTTTGCATTCACTCAATAGTTGGCTCCACAATACCATTATAAAGTAACACTCATGTTTAACTGAGTCATAATTTCATTCAATAGATATTATTTGACTGCATTCATGCAGCATTTTCATCTCATCTGCAACCTGAGACATTTCTAAATATTCGTGATATTACCTTCTCTTGGAATCCCAAAACTTGTAAACAATTGTGAACTAAAGTAAGATAAAAAAAATACCTGATCAAACCCACACTTCAGCATCCCATTGATTCTTACCTTGAAATTAAATAGCAACTTGAAGTTCTTTATTTTGAATAAAAAGGTATAAATAGCATTCCAATTGTTCTTGCTCTACACATTTTTCTGTGTCATTTGATTCCACCATTTTAGAGACTAAATTTGATTTTAAAGTAAAATCTAAGATATGTTAGGTATCATGGACACACCATAGAACAGCCCTAAAAAATTCCCCTTGCTATATTTCAAACCAGTAAACAATGTTCAAAAATATATATAATAGATATAAAATGGGAATATTGATAGTTTGGAACAACTCACCGGGCTCCCTTGCTTGCAGATGATGACTGGCACAAGTGCAAGCGCAGTTCTTGCACAACAGGACTAAATTTTATTGCCGCATTCCTAGTAGCCATTTTATACTATCACAGAATTTATATAAAATCTAGGATAGAGTACTGAAAACATTATTACAACAGTAATACAAGATATGTGAAATCACGCACAAATTTAACTCTTCAAGCCTTCAAGAAATGCTCTGTATAAATATGCTCGGCTAAACTCAGCCTCAGATCTCCATAGTAGCAGACCATACCATAAACACTGCATGCCAGACCAGTTTTGAGACAGCTTGAAGCAAAATAATATACATTTAAAAATTACTTTTTAATTACAACACTTCTAAAGAATCCAGTGTTTCCAATGTTACAGATGTACAATGAATTTTCGAATATTAAAAGAATTAATTTTTCAATTTATTTTATTATATAATTTTTTTTTCAAAATTATTTATTCTGTCTTTTGATTCATGCATTGCCTCCAACTTCACAGAAGTGTGCAAAATTTCAGGTCAATTAGACAGGTAAAAGTGTGTTAAATATCAGTTAAAAGATTTGTAGCTGACAAAATTATTTGTTCAATTTTTTTAATATTGAAACATTTTTTTAATTTTTAAAATCAATTATTTTGTCATTTGATTCTTGCATTGTCTCCAACTTTACGCAAGTGTGCAAAATTTCAGATAGATAGGATAAGTAGAAGTGTGTTAAACTTTGATTATAAGATTTGTAGCAGACAGACAGACAAACAAGAACTGAAGTTAAAGAGAAGTGTTGTAATAAAATGCCATGTGCCTGCAGCCACTGTTCTAGCCAGGATAATCCTCATAGAGGCTACATGCCAGCATGTGCCTATGCTGTCTTTCACACTTATCCTGCCTCCCCACCTAGCTGCCCAATAACATAAGGGTAGGTCCAGAAAGTTTTGTTCTTGCAGCAAGTTGTGGCTAGTGTGGAGAAAGAACTGCATGATGGGGTGTGGTCTCCATGAAGACTATACTGGCTTGAGCAGTGGCTGCTGGCTCATGGCACTGATGGGACAAAGCAAGCAAGTTCAAAGGCTAATATACTCAGTTGATTTGTAGCAATTGCCCATCCTGGAAGTGGCAAACCAGGGTGCAGAAAGTGGGTGAATGTCAAAATATATTTGGCAACGCATCAGCTGCAAGATTTACGCCTTCTGAAAATCTTGCCGACACATTTGGATTGAAATTATTGCATTCAGAAATTCCTTCGAAATTACTGCTAATCTGAAAGACCTCAAGTGCACACAGCAAGGTTTCCAGTACGCATGGATCAGGATGCAGTGAAGCTTGTCCAGAAATCAGTTTCGAGGCCTGTAAGTGTTGCAGTGCGTGGACTGAAAGGGATATACTATCAAAGTTGCTTGCAGCACTTTCTTATTAAAAATTACCCAGCGACAGATCTTGAAAATGGTTGGTGATGCTTTGGGCTAAAAATCCATATCTTGGCAATGCTACTTGCACCCTCTGCATCCTGGGTGGGGAATAGGGAGGGAGAGTGATATGTCAGTTTTTCCAGGCACTTAATGCTACTGGTAGTTCTAGGACCATCACTGGCTTGCTGATCTGCCAGAACCATTTTATTGCATTACACAACACCCTGGAGTCTGGACAAGCCAGGTTCTCCTTTATCAACCAGAGTTGGATGAATGGCTGAGTTGACACATCAAGAGTTGAGTCTAGAAAAACCTGGGAATTAAACTGAATCCAAGGGCATCCTTCACCACGACTCCAGTGCAGCAAGTGAAATTGGATTGCTTCTTGTGGCGGGCTGTTGACAAGCACTGAGATAACAGTGATTTCTTTGGGTAACCTGCCTCAACCTTAGTAGAGCACACAGAGAATAGACTTGCTGAACTAATTTTCACATTGTCCGGAATTATTGTGCCAGTGCAACTATGTTTTTATTGTGATGTTCTAGTAAAAAAACAATCAATTTTAGATGGTAATTAGGGATTGATTTTATTGCCTGACCATGCGTTTGCCATTTGTATCTTGTGTGATGTCAGCCCGTGTGGGTGGCCTTGGTTAACTAGTTCTTTTGTTTTAGTGATTAGGACTTGTGATTTGCTAGTTGCAACAAGGACTGAGGGCCTGGTGATTTCGCAAGATTTTGGCTGTGTTTTTATAGTGCAAGCTCCAACTGCTAGGGTGCCTTGCTGCTTCCATACCATCATAACACTACCAACCCCATTTCACTCTGCACCAACTGGCGGTGTCTGCACACTTTGTTGGTTGTATGCTGGTTTCAGTGTATCATAATATATTTCTCTAAGCTGTGCCCAAGTGGTTTCAGTAGCCTTACATGCCAGTCTTGTCCACTGCTGTACCATCTACCTCTTTAATATAAACATTAAACTTACGGGGGCCGAACGCCTCCCCTTATAATGTAGTTTGAGTCTTTGAGTTGCTTGGCAGTGACAACTGTATACTGAGTAGGTACTGTGACATCAGCAACTGGCAATAATTGGCTAGGGTAAACGCACCATATTCCAACACTGTGGGTAATTCTGCCACACCTTAACTTTTTCCTTTATATTAAGCTTGGTCTTAGTACCATGCATTCGTAGATGGTTGAAATAGTGACGTCATACAATTGTGCACCAGATTTCCGTAAAACACGAGGTCTAATGGGAAAATGTTAAGAACCGCAGAGCAAAAGTCCAAGTCAACTAGTGAGAACATCAAAACGTATGAAAGTTGATAGTTTACCTTGCTTTACTAAATAGTGACAAACTGTTTGTGTAGAAAGAATATTATGGTTTGGGACTTTTAAATAAGTCTGTGAATATTTTAGGAATCCTTTAAGTATACTTTTATTTGCTGATTTTAAGTGGTAAATAAATGAATAGGTGATTAATTTAAGAGAATGTTTTAAACACATCAAAACTAATTTTGACACAGGGTGTCCTTTACTGTCATTTAGCTCACACAAGGTGTTGTTTAGCTCACACAAGGTGTCTGAATTACAAATTACAATTTTGAAGCGCAGTCGCCTGAGGCTGTTGGAAATAGGAATTAGTCTCACAATATGCTGCATTTAATCACACACAGTATCAGAAATTCAGGATTCAGCAGTTTTGTAGATTTGAATTCTAAAGGCTTTTAAATAAATATGGCAACAGTTAGTGACATTTCATCATTGCTGGCGCATAGTGTGGTGTTTTGAGAGTGACGTAAAGTCATTGAAGAGGGCCGCAGAACATTAGCTATATTATATAGTAGAATCATTCATTCAAAATTGTACCTTAATGTATTTCACGTTTTATTTCATTACCTTTCGAGTGTCATGTGCATGTTATTAATCTTGTATCTTGTTTCCCTTGGTGTAATATTTAAGCAGAGTAAAAGTTAATGAGATGAAATTCTTGCAAGTCCATATGATATGCACTTTTGATTAATCTGCACCCCTGATTGCTGAATTGAAAATTCACTGGTTGCACCTGATTCTTTTCTGACCTTCAAAAAGCCTGTTTAAGCTGCCTTAATGCATGATTGATCTACACCTCTGCTTGGTTAATCCCATCCTGATGCTCCATTTTGGTGAGTACAGTGCATTCCAGCCCATTAAAATGTCACCACGCTTATATTTGTCTTTGCTGAGCTCTTAACAAATGTTTTCCAGTTATTCATGCCTGTTTTATTAAATGATGGATGGTTTTCACTGGTTCTCATGTCAATTTTGTCCCTTTTATTGCACAATTTTCATTTTTTGCTTACTTGAACCATGTTGTGCCCACCCTTGAATAACTTACNATTTAGTCCCTGTGGCTTTCAGCAAGTAATCATGTTGGCTAATTTGCTCTGCAGCATGCTTGCGCATGGGGTGAAGTATGAAAATTATGCTGGTATTGGGCAATGCTGGGTTACATCAGTCGTCCCAGAATATGGTGTGTTTATAGGTATAGGTCATAAGGTAAGGTCATAAGGTTATACTTTACTGGACAATTCATAGTGGCAAAGCACAAAGCAGAGAGTTTTTTAGACTCTTCCTCAAGTTCATTTTTGAGTCCTATAAGTAGACTGTAGACCAGTTAAGTATCTTGGATACCAGAATTATCATACACTAGAAATCTGTTAAAACCTTGAGTAAATGAGGAAATTTAAAATGAACTGATTCTAAAAAATCACTGGTTTGCCACTATGGACTTTACCCTATATCAACAATTATGAACAATATCATATAGGTATGATATTTGTATCAGCCTGTAAATGCCATGGTTTATTACAAGATATCTCTGCATCTGCAACACAGCAACATTGATGTGGACGTGGGTCATGCCGTCATGGCATCATGCCATCATCACTCATCACATCAGGCATGGAAGCATGCAAAGCAGAATAGCAGGCATCCCAGTCTGAATCACTCACTCAATTGGAGTATTGGATTTGGACATGTGACACACTGGCCACTGCCTCCTTAGTCCTTCCTTTACGCCGCTTCTGGAGTTCTGGTTCTGGAGAGTGGAGACAAATTGCTGCAACAGCATCCTCGAGTCTTGAGTTGAGACATGAACATCTGTTCCTCTGCCTCCTCACACATTAGGTACACCCATCTTATTATAATATATCTATAGGACTACAGTAAATAAGTTGCATAGCTAGGCTACATAATAAATATACAATGAATATACCCAATAGGCAATAAAGGCTAATATATATTAGTAAAATGCAGTCAGCGCATGGCACTGGCTGCCTGGCAAAGAAAAATGTCATTTGGTGCCCTTCCTCAAGTTTATTTTTGAGTCAGATATAAGTACAGTACCGAAAGGTAGGCTAGTACTTAGTAGACTAGGCTAGTACAGTAGTACGGTAGTCGGGTATTAGTACCCAATTCCCAATACCTATCTTTGATAGGATACCTCATACCAGGCAGTAGGCACCAGCAGCCGGCCTGCCAGCATTAATATTAGGCTACAAAGAAATTGATTAAAACATCGAGAAGGGGAGGAAATTAAAAGTGAACTAATTCTAAAACTCTTTTTTTGTCATTATGCATCGAGTCAGTCAGGCACAACCGCACCGGCCACCGGCACCGAGCAAAGTAAAATGTAAATTATGCTCTACGACTACGCCGTCGTCACTCGTCAGCCATAGTTGAACTACCGTAGTTCAACCATGGTCGTCTCACGTCTGCCGTAGCTCCTACCGCGAATCCTATCACACTACCTATCATCACAGATCACTACACTCTAAAGACGGTGAAGCGATCCATCAAGTGCCGCGGAGAATAAAACGATTTGAAATTTATTCTAACCTATGCTTATCCTAATAGCCAAACGCGATGGTGACATTCCGTCACATTCGTAAAGTTTGCGGCATTCGCTCCGCCGCAACATATCATGGATCAGTCGATGGCCACTCCATCATTTGTAACATGGTTGAACTAGACAAGGTTGACCCACTAGGAGTTCCGTCTTTCAGTTTAGCTTACTTGTTACTTCACGTAGATCGAGAAACGTAAACAAACCCGTCATTCCCACGACGGATTGGTCGACTAGTCTAAGAGTTAACCCTCTACCGCCCCGTGTCACTGTCCGGGAACATAACTTTTACATTGAAGTTATGCGCCAGTTATTGACTGTAGCGACCTGACGACGGTTGTTCCCTGTAGAGGACATGTTAAAGTTGTCGTACACTGCAGCAACCGTCAATGGAAGTGATTTCGCGCTCAGTGGATGGTTATACGTTGCAAGGGTCGGAGGTGTGACAGTTATGCTCCGGTTTGCCATCTTTACCTAATCATGGACGAAAACAATGGTGAGTTATGATGCTGCGAATTTTTATAAGCTGTTCTCATGAATCTAGGTCATGTCTGATGTATTCGGTTTCTCTTTTAACTTTACAATAAACTTTTTTTGTGTAATTCATGGTTTGTCACTGAGAGGGAACATCAGGCTCTCCACTGCATTTATTGTCTGTCACTGAGGAGGAACATCCGTCAGGTGATTGTATCATGTACATTTATGGAAAAACTGCATGGTACAATATTGTATATGCATGAATGCGATGCCACAAGCTTGCACCAGCATCGCCATGCGATGCCACAAGCTTGCACCAGCATCGCCATGAGATGCCACAAGCTTGCACCAGCATCGCTATGCGATGCCGCAAGGTTTAATCAACAATGACAGAGTCTAGCTGATGGAGCATGAGCTGTAATCATCAATGATAAGATTTCACCAGAACCGTCAAACAAGAGGGATTGGATTTTTCAGAAACTGAATTTCATTTACAGGTTCGATTTTAAGCAACAATTTCCGACTCGTATCTAAAATACATTAGGTTTATGCAAGTAATTCAAATACCTCAACTTTATGAATTACATACACTTTATTTAACTTGACAATTAAGTTTATTCTAAACTTATAACGAGATGGGGCAATTCAACATCAGAAGTTGTCATATTTCTCCTCTGATATTCAATGCAGCAGTTTTATGCCGTTAAAAGACGCACGAAATTTGTAGAGGTATTACTCACAATGCAAAAAAAATAAAATGCATAAAAAATAGCTAAATAAATTACGGAGGCTCAGCAAGTATTCAAAGCTGAATAGCATCCGAAATTCTGTCAATTTCAAATAAAATTGATAAGTATTAATTACTTTACAGCGAAGATATCATATTAAAATTTAAACTTCAAGTACAGCGTTTATAATACACTTCAGTCAGAAGCATAATTATCGCAATTTTTCATGATGAGATTACTGTTCATTGTCCACTGAAGTAGCATCAAACTTCGCAACCAAGCCTCGCGGCGACGCTCTCTGGCGGGAAGGAACCTCACCACGGCTGAACCCTACAGGCTCGGTCGTGGTATCGCAGCGCCACCCCTGAACCCGTAGACACGTATCGGGCCATCTGATCTGAATTGATGAACTCACGATCAACAACAGCCATCCCGGCAAGATCAGGAGGCAGTCGTGCAACGTTGGTGAGACGCTTGAATGAAAGCTCTTCTATTGACGAATCAATGATGAATTGCGTGAGAACCACGACGAAGTTCATGTCTACAAGGTTGCAACAGACGTGACAGTTTAGAGTGCGCAAGTTGAAACTAGACTGTATACTCTTAAGGAGGTTCAAAACAATGTGCTCCATCGGAAGAGTCAAGTCTTGTAGGTTTGGACACAGCTCGAGTATTTTAATGATAAATAGAAAAAAGCGAAACATGTAGTCCGGAGTTATGGGAGGATCAGCAATGACTAGTTTAAACTTGACCAGCTTAGAGAAACCCTTCAATTTCAAGGTTGACTTGTATGAGGGCCGATGACAGAGATGAAGAGTGAGATTAGTGATGTTCGGAAAGCAATTGAGGAACATTATTGCTCGCTCGTGCGATACACCAGATCCAGAATCAATTAGGCATAATTCTTTGATCTTCACGCCACCTTGCCTGAAGACAGATACAACATTTTCAAAGCACTTATCAACATTGCTGCTCAAAACACAGACCTGCAAGAGCTTCAATTTACTGCAATTTTTCAGGATCGATGTTAACTTGGACCTGGCATGTTCGTGATCGATTGTGGCGCTTGAGCCACTTATCACCAGCAGGAGACTTTGTAGATTTGTCCACTTCGTAAGGACGTCATCAATGTACGGGAATCTGAGGTCTTCGTATCGTAACTCGCAATGCTTCAAACCGTGGCCATGGTTAAGCTCAATCGTTGGGCAGAGTGCTGAGTCAAAGAGACTCACTGACACGTCACTATTTTGCATATAATGCCACTCAAAATTACAGTCCTTATAATAATGAAGCAACATTTTAAAAAGCGGTAGGCTTTCGGGGAACTTGAAAGGTAGTGCCAGGTGCTTGAGCTTCGGGAAGGAAAGAGGTAAGTTTTCACCCAGAGAGAAGCGTTCAGTTACCAATTTCAGAGCTGTGCCTTTGAAAAATAGGCGACTCATGTCATCATTCTTCATAGTACAGATGCACAGCGCAGGCAGGAAAAGTCTTTCTAGATTCTTAGCTTGATCACGTATGACTCGGAGAGAGGAGAGTTTATCATCAACCAACGCCCTTATTTCGGTCAAATTAGGCATCATTGGCAGACACACATCAAGAACCTCATAACACAGCGAGTATTGGTAAGATAATAGAGTCGTTACACGCGGGAATTTAATCTTCAGAGCGCTAAGAAGCATGATTAGTTCTATGTGGTGTTCTTGAAAAACGAAGGTGTTGCTAAATATAAGTTGTAGAATGACATCTGCTTCTCTTGATTCTATCATCTCAGCTCGCCCCGATACATGGCGACGGAGTAAAATCGCTACAGATTTTGGGGCGGTGTTCATCACCTCGTTCACTACTGCCACCAGACGCGCCTGAGGAACAAAATTTGAAGTTCAGTTAGGGTGGAAAATAATCAAAATTGCTTATGGGTACGTAGTGGTAAGAAAGTTTTTTAAAAATTTTATTTTCATGATTTGTTTTGATTTCATGTATTTGTTGATTAAAGTGGATACCATGGCATATTATAGGTAATATAATTTGGACAATTAAATCGGAACAGAGATAATAGGAATACAAAATTCTATTCATTCGCCATGTAAATGTAGTTCCTATGTATATATGAAAACAATTCCTGTAATAATATCGTGCCGCATTAAGGCTGCAATATTGTTATTAAACCGGCTTATATGTCTACCATTAATGATGAGTAGGTATTACTGTCAGTGCTATATACCATTGCTGGGCCAATGCTGGCAAAAGCAAAGCCAAAATAAAAAAGTATGCATGACTGTAGCCGAGGTGGAAACTGGGAGAATGTCAGGAGAGAGAATGAGTATGGAACACCAGATGGTGGAATATGAGGCATGAAAATATACGTTTAAAAATTACTTTTTAAAGACAACACTTCCAAAGAATTCAGTGTCTCCAATCTTGCAGATGTACAATGAATTTTATTTCTCATTTAATTTTCGAATATTAAAAAAAATGAATTTTTCAATTATTTTAATATACAGGTAATTTTTTTTAATATATACATTTTTTTCCAAAATTATTTATTCTGTTAATTGATTCATGCATTGCCTCTGACTTTACACAAGTGTGCAAAATTTCAGATTGACAGGATAAGTAGAAGTGTATTAAAATTCGATTACAAGATTTGTAGCAGACAGACAAAGAAACAAACAGACAAGAAGTGAAGTTAAAGAGAAGTGTTGTAAAAAGAATGGCGAGATATGAGGAAGATGATTCTAAATGATGGTAGGGGGTTTGAGTGAATAAGTGAGGAGTCAAAGGCAGCAACAGTGGCAGGGACTGGCGGTGAAAAAAAATAATTGGAGAGAATTCAAAGGCTTAGCAAGAGAAGGAGGATGCCAAAAATTGTCTGGACCAGGAGTGAAAAAAAAAATAAAAATAATTCAATCAACATTTAGGAGAATGTGACATGGCATGTTGAGGGTTGTGCTGACAGCACTTTTTAATATTTATGTACATAAACATGACCTCTGGCCTGAGGTCACCACGCCTTTAATTTCAGCCACATGATTAAACGTGTGGGAATCCCAACTATATCGGTAATATCAAATGTTTTCTTACTGTGGATGTCATTATTGGTACCAATTGCAAGCAATGTGATTATTTCAAATTTTACAATTTGTTTTATGTGCCTGCAACAACTCCGCCAAAATGTTGGTGTTGTCACAGGAATTACAAATTACATCATCTCTCCAGTTAAAATATTGCTTCATCTGTCACATACATCTATTACATCTTTATTATGTTAGCAAATTAGAACCTTATAATGCATACATGTATTATACACTAATATATAGGTACATTTGAAATGAATAAATTCATTTTCTTTTGTTTTTGAATTGGTAAATTGTGTTTATGAATATTCTAAAGCTAAGAATAATGCTATTGTAATAAAGAAAGATTAATTACACTCAAAATTTCCTTTATCAAGTGATGACAAAATGAACAAAATTTACTTAAGAAGGGTTGTCTACTTAAGCTAGACACATATTTTTCATCTGCAACAATAATACTGTGTAAATATTCCTTTCAAAAAGTGAGAAGAGAACCTTTATGTTGTCAGAAAACAAAGAGAAAGTTGTCTAAACTGTAAAAACTGTTTTATAAGAAGCAGGAGATCCAAATGGGTTCCAGGAGATATTTCTTCATTTAAGCATTCAAAAAGAGTCAGAAATAATGCGTATATATATGTATTTAAAAAAAACGAAAATTTGCATAGGTACCTACATCAAATGGGAGAAACTATGATTAGGGGCAGCATTTACCAAAGGTTTTGTTATACTCCGTTCAAGTCTTCCATTCGTGCTTGAGACCATTTGATGGAAAATTCTTCTCAGTTCCCCTTTTGGAGTGTCATATCTGCAGAAAAAAAATGCTAATAATTTTCAATGAAACAGAAACATTATTAATAAGCTATGGTGGCTTTAATGCAAAAGTAACTTTATGGCCAGTTAACAGCAACTGATTTACATATCTCAAAAAATTGGCCATTTATCAACTTTCATAGAATTTTTGAATGCATTATGCAGCTTTAAAATAGATAACTTTAGAAATCACCTGTAATAAGCATGCGTATATAGAAGTTGCTAAAGAGCAGTAGAAAAAAAGAGGTTTATATACTTGGGCATACAAGCATGTTCAATCAAAACCACCCCCTAGCAAGGAATCACTATTGTATTTTTTATTGTAGTGTGATTAAACTTAGTATAAAAGTATAAAGTCTATCCCAAGCCATACAAAGACTTTACTTACACCGATAAATCTCAATAAAAACCATTGTCACAACAGCATCATTATTCAATTCCCTGCACTCAAATGATTTCAAAAAGACTGACACTGGCTCTGTTAACTCACCTGACCATCCTCAGTAGACTAAAGAGGCAGTGAATGGCCCCATGGTCAGCAACACTAAAAATGTATGCCTCCGCAGCCAATATCTGCAAGCTGACTTTCTTAACATTATTTAAAACTACTATGCTGGCCATAGCAAATTGATAGTCAGGGCTTTGCCAATATAAATAACATTGACTCTGTGATCTTAACTACTGGTAGGTAATCCTGAAACACAAAAGTAATTTAGGTGGACCAGGTTATTTAACTTATTTTATTTGCATTAAATTATGAAGGGAAATACAAATACATTGGTAAGCTGAAGTGGTGGACATTCACCCATGCTGTTTCAAGATTTACCTGAATTAAAAGAGATTGATTGGTTTCCGAACTGGGGCTGAATCAGCCACAAAGATCAAAGGAGAATGTGTAATTAGGGAATGACAGGAAAATATGGATTTTTATGAAAAGAATGCAAGAGCTAAATAAGGATAACATGCTTATTGATTGTATCATTTAAAAGTGTGCCACAAGTTCAAAAATATCAAGAACCACAGCCTTAACAAATTTCAAAAGACCCACTTAGCAATTTCAATTTGAGTAATTTTAAATGCCATGGACGAGCTGAGATTATTTCTTTCGTGAAAATTGCTTAACATGAATATATCAGCCTACCATAGAATTAAAAATTTCCCAAGTTATTCTTCTCTTCTGAGCTTGATTCTTACTATAGCTCAAAACTAGGGCATTAGCCAACTGCAAAGGAGCCTACATTGCCTTCATCATGGACAACTTAACATTTTCCCATTGCAAAAGCCCTGGCCCAATAAGTTGGAGCTAGTGATGAGGCTCAAGACCCATGCTGTATGGTTGAGAAATAGGTAGGCTTTTGGAAAATATTGAATTTGAATGATAAGGAAGTTTACAGATGTGACAATACCAAACTAATTTTTGGTACTTCCCAGATTGTTTACAATGGTAATTTAAAACAAAATAAAAATTCCATCTGGATGAAATGATTAAGCTTATGCTTCACAAAGACATAAATGCAAATGGTAGAATAGGTATATATACATACATATATGATCAAGTTTTCTCTTTTCTTTGGTTATTAAAATTTCTATCATTGATTGCTCCTCATAATTGGTATTGTCAGTATCAGTATATATAGCAGCAGCCCATTACCACAACTCTATATGGCAATCTTTTCATTAGTTATTTAGGATACTTTTAGATTTAATGAGCTGGCAACTTGAGAGAGCTGCTAAAGGACATGATATATATAAGGCAACAGCTAAGTAATGCAGGAAGCAGCTCTTGGCTCTAAGATAGAATTGGCATAAAATATATCTACCTTTTAAGCTTCAACTAGAGCTTTCCTTCCATATTAGGAGCCACAAGTTTCATGTGTCAGACAATTTTATGGCCGGACTCCATATTTAATGACCAAGGATCTCCCAAAATAAGTACCTAACACAGCTCAATGAAACTTTGTACACATATTCATTAGAACTTAACAGCAATGTTTAGCTTGTGAAAATTTCTTCCATTTGATCTTCATTCATGAGTTATGCAGCAAAACAGGAGGCAATATGGCCAAAATTTGCAGTGACCAAGAAATTTCTTCTAAACTACAAACAGATGTAAACAAAACTTTGAATATACATTCCTAACCACCCAATAGTGATGTTCAGCTAATGGCAATTTTTTCAAATTTTGCCATCATTTCAAGATATACCACTAAGCAGAGAACACAAAGAACATACACAGAACAGACTGGAATTTCTGAGGCTGATTTTGAGGCCGCTTTCAAATTTGCAGAGATCAAGAAATATCTCTCAAAGTATAAACAGAGGCTACAGAGCTCATTGTAACTCTGTAAACATATTTATCAGGACCTAATGGTGATGTATTGCTCAGTAAAATTTTTTTTATACCTCCATTTTTGAGTTATCTGGCAATATGTTCAATACCTACTCTGTTGAACATATGAATAAACATTGTTATGACTAATTTGAACTTTATTGCAGATAATTCAGGTGCAAATTGGTACATTTCACTTTGGCTCCACCAGGTAAACATCACCATAGGGTGATATGTAGTAAGGAATTCAAATTTTTGTTCAAATCAGTTCCACAGTGCAATTCTAGGATTGGCAGTACTTTTTGGTCTTGACAAACAAGCAAAAGGTGCCCCGTTTCATTTCCCCACCATTTGGGTGAGGAGGTAGTGACAGGCAACAGGACTTTCAACCAACCAAAGCTAGGAATTTAAATAATTTAATTTTTGATCAAAAAAATTAGTCACCTAATATATGAGATGTAAAGGTAACTTGAAATAAACAATTTAAAATTAAATATTTTTTGAGCTTTCATATCAAAAAGGGAGCATAACTTTACAAGTGTCAATTGTTAAAGTAGCGAGTCACCATTTTCTTGGAGGCAGCAAAGCAATACAGTATAATGTACCCACGTACAAGTAAAATAAAACGTCCCAAAATTGCGATCTATGAAATAATTTGAAAATAAAGGATTCAATTGTAAAATAGATTACTTCTGTCAAACAGGATACAAAAAATAATAAAGGACAGTTTTGAGCATTTTTTGCTTATACAGCAATCCCTTGATTAACGCGGTTAATAAATCCCCAAGTTTTACCGTGTTAAGCAAAACCACGCTAATCAAACTTAAGAATATATGGGAATAATTATAATGAATCCTCAAAAATAGCAAAGTTACATAATAATTTTTTTTCCACTAAAATTCATCATACATATTTTTTTCTAAATAATAGGGGAAATAAATAAAAGAAATGCGAATGAATTAACATTTATTTTTTACTGAAAAACGAATCCAATTTCAATTGCACAGTAGATTTCTTCGTTCCCTTTTTGTCGATAATTATGACGGTAATTTATCAAGGAAAATTATGTAGTTTGATAAAAGTGAGCAGTAGATATGACAGCGATCGTGACCAGTTGAAGGCTAACGAGTAACTAGAGCACCGGCATGACGCACTTACCGGCGAACGTTGCCGAACTCGACCATTCGAGTTATGAACGAGACTAGGCGCAGTTAAACCGACTCTGTAGTCAGCACGAGTGTCTACGGAACGGGACCTTATTTAAAGAATTATTGGCTGAAATTCAGAAAGTAACAACATTTGGCAAATTTTTCCAAAAGTCGTAACAAACGTAACAACATAAGATCTAATAAGCAAAAAGCACCTAACACTTTTGTTACAAACGTAACACCTCTTGCTAGAGGCGGGAAAATGATGCGTTGTGAAAAAAAGTCGCGCTAATCAAAACTGGCACCGCGTAGATTAAGGGTAGGTCGCAAATTTTTTTTCCGTGTTAATCAAAACCGCGGTATTCAAAACCGCGGTATTCAAAACCGTGCTAATCAAGGGATTGCTGTAATTTCTTACAATGAAACATTTTACTAATGAGTTTAGGCTCATTTTAAAGGTCTTTGCAAGGGCCATCACATGGCATCTCTGAAAATAATTCTTTATGCTATTTGTAAGGTGCCAGATATAAAATAAAAGCATCCCGAATTACCCCTGGAACCAGGGTAATCCAGGACACTTGAAATAAAACACAATTTTAAACGTTTGAAACATACAAAGCATACTCATCCATAACTAACAGTACTCAGAAGTCATCCTCTTCCTTTGTAGATGATGAAGATGTACAATAAATGACATTTTCTGTGGTTTTTTACTTTTTTCCATTATTGATATGATATCAAAGTCCATACATTATCATATTATTGATGTTATATTACTGTATCCATGGACATGCCATTGTGCATTTACAATGACCTAGTCCACTGCAAGCTTCATATCAACAGCCATAAAGCATTTCTTCTGTATCTAAAAGCTTACAGGATGGCTCATAATTTTACACCATTTTAATTGGGTCAAGCGAATTCACTATAACATAGATTTAATGTGGAAAAAGATCCTGTTTGGGCATTAAAATAGGTGGGGGGAGACACTGGTGTTAGGAGACTCAAGTCAAGGAAATCTTCCAGGCTTTCTACTAAATTGAGGCCAGCAATATTGCAGTTACCTTGACCTTCCCACATTGTATGGTGTGCATTAAAGTTGCCCACAATCACTTGTGGGCTGGATAGCTGGTTAAAATAATGTGAGTACTACTCAGCCACTTGAATAGGGGAGTTTGGATTGTATACATTTGTTATACTTATTGTCTTGCAGTTACAGAAAACTTTCATGGATTGAATTTCTGGTGATCCAGCTGGAAAGCTATTAAGAGGGTTAGGAGCACAGTTCACATCATTTCGTACCAGAATAGGAGGCCCTCCACCAGGTAAATTTTGTCGGTGTTGAAAATATGCAGAGTACGTAGTTTATGAAGGTAGGTTATCGATTCTGTTTTAACAAAGTTTCTGTAAGGCATACCACATGGGGCTTGGCTGCATAATCTAACTTTGAAGTGGGATAATTTTGTGTACAGGCTGCAACAGTTGCAAAAAAGAATACAAAGTTGTTCCATTTTCAAGAGTGCTGTACCAAAGAGTCCTGACCTTTTAGTTTTTTCATCTTAGGATTTGAGGAGAGCACAGCTGGCTTTGTTAATGGAGTCCCTCTTGGCTGGCCAATTCTTCCACTTAAATTGGGTTCGGATTGGCCCTTCTTGGGAATGGTAGGCATAGGCTCCTTTAGAGCTCTCCCAGATATGCCAGCTTGTTCCACGGGTTCATTAGTGTTTTGTGCTTGTAAAGATTTGGTGTGATTGGTTCTGCCCAAAATGGGAGAGGGAACAATTGCTGAGTTACCATCACTGTAGTCATAAATTGTCTTTCTGCTCATTAACATTTCTTCATTTGTCTGAACAGGGATGACTGTTGAGCTCATTAGTTTCTTAGATATTGAAGAGACCAATGTCTGATTCACATTGATGGGTTTATTTGTTACTTGTGCTGACTGCATCACCTCCATTACAACCGTTGCGATAAGGGTAATGTCTGCTGTGCTGAGTTGAGGAGACTGGGTTGGTTGAGCCACCGTCTGACATGTTGCCACGATAACGTCAGTCTAAGTTCCCACACTTGCTCTTTAGTGGTTGTGATAATTGAGCATCTGCTCCATTCCTTGGGGAAAGGTTCAATGCTATTGAGTCATTCATTGGATAGGGGGCCCTGGGCATTGTCTCCGGAACAGGCAGTGGTTTATGTAGTTCCCTTTGAGAGCCCCTGACTACCCTTAGAGCATCCTGGTATGAAAGTTTTTGTTCTGTCCTCACTTTTTCTACCGATTTGGCTTCTTTCATTTTTGGACATCCTCCATAGCTTGCAGTGTGGTTCCCGTTGCAGTTGGCACATTTGGGGCTTCCTGTGTTTGTTTGGGCAATCCTGGGATCTGTGGGCACCTGAGCAAATAACACACTTAGTCTTGCCAGTGCAGTGCACAGCATTGTGCCCAAAGTCCTGGCAATTGTAACATTGCCATGCGCGATTTATAAAGAGCTGCACTGGAAAACGCTGGTACCCAATGCATACATGTTCAGGCAACAGTTTACCTGAAAATGTCAGCTGCATACACTGAGTAGGGACCTGATTTTTATCTTTCATGATTTGCCTGACAGAGTGATGCAGAGATATGGAAACTAACACCGTGGAAAACTCTGCTTTGCAGTGTACCGTAGATATTATTACTTAATGAAGTTTAGTTCATAGCAGCCAACTTAGGAGACAAATTTTCAACTAACTAATACTTTTTATAAATCTAATTTTAATTGTTGAGTGAAAGGTGCAGGCTTACAACTTCCAAGTTGCAGTGTGGAATTCTGTATAGGTAATATATTCTCATGTCAATATAAAAAAACGTATCGAAATACCAACCCTACCACCGCATTACACCACCTTCCACTGCAATGAAAATTGATGAACAGAGCTCATTAGAAACTGCTCTGCTTCCGAAATCGCGCGTGGTTTGAAATCCAATCCCGTGTAAAAAATGCCCACCTCAGCCACAAAAATTAGAATTTTGAAAAACAGCAAGGACCAATCGATAGATATGGTCCTTACGCATCGAATGATATGCGTCTCAATGTTGTAGCTCAAAAATCATAGGAGGTGATAGATTTCTACAGCACCCCTTTTTGTCAGTTTTCTAAGAATTTCACGTTTTCTCTCACTTTTTTGGAAAAATTCTCACGAACAAAAAAGTCTTAGATTTATCTTTTACATATGTGTACCAAGTTTCAAAGTAATCAGTCAGTAATTAACCAAAATAGAATTTCTATAAGAAATTGGACATTGCCACTGGAAATTGGAAATTTTATTTTGGTTACTTACCAACAGATAACTTTGAAACTTGGTACACATATGTAAAAAATAAATGTAAGACTTTTTTTATTCGTGTGAATTTTTCAAAAAAATGACAGAAAACGTGAAATTGTTGGAAAACTGATGTTTTTTTCTGTGTGACGAATTCGTCACGCCAGGGCGTAAAGGGTTAAATTATAAAAACCTATTTATACGTTCCAGATTTGAATTTTTTGTCCTATTATGTTGAATTAATCTTGATAAATTTACTTCAAATTCTGAATGATTTCGTCTGCCATCCCGCATTTTTGAATGTTTTGTGTCTTTTAGAAAATTTTTGTTGTTTAACATGGGAAACTATTTCATTATATAAAACATAGAGCACATACCTTACAGTGCATTAATAATACAATTTAATTTAATAAAAATTAATTTTTAATTTAAAAAATATAATCGGATTTTTAATTCAATATTTTTCCAATAGAATTTTATTCTATAGCATGTACCATCTAGTGTATTAAATAATAAAATTTGATTTAGTAAAATTTAATGTAATTAATTTTTTAATTTAATTTAATTCTAAAGCTTCAACCAGTAAAAATGAGCATCATAGGAATCAAAGTAAAACTGTCATTCATACATCACAAATTGAATGACATTGGATGGATTTGATAGGTAGGTATTTTATTAATCCTGTTTATATATATGACAGAAATTACGCTTCTATTTCAGAATGATAATGGAAATGTTTCTACTATTTCAGAAACTTTTCTTGAATACACTTCCAAAAACTAAAGTTCTGTAATCAATGGAGTCTTTGAAATGACAAAATTGTTCAATTTAAAATTTCTAGCTATAAGAGTAAGATCGTCATTTGTAAATATGAGGAGCATTCATTCGTCATTCGTGAGGAGCTGTAAGAAAAAATTCGTTGTTTTTATGTAAAAGAATGTTTTCCAATTAAAAGAAATGCAATACTTGATTTATGGAAATACGATGTTAAAATTAACGATCCGTATTAGAATTCAATAGACGTTACGATTTCAGAATTATCTTCAAAAAGTTTGTTGTTGTTCGTTTGATCAGAAGTTTTCATTCGTTTGATCAGAAGATTTTGTTCGTTTGATCAGAAGTTTTCGTTTGTTTGATCAGTAACAAAAAAAGTTTTTGTTCGTTTGATCAGAAACAACATAATTATTCATTCTCTTGCATTAAGTATACGAACGATTAGTTAATTTGTAATTTGTATACAGCCGTATACGAATCAAGTATACGATTGATCATCCCGCTAGATCACCAGTAGCAGGAAAGAAGCTAGGTACCTATTCAATTCAGTAGCATGTGAGCTCACGTGTTATGCCACACTCAGGAAGATGCATATAAACGGGGAAATTTCTCGCGTAAATCAATCTAATTATATTTTTTTCGCGCAGGCGTTTGTGCAAATCACGGTCATCGATTCCGCGCTGCGCAGCACTCGGCGCAGGCCGTGGAGCCGTCCGACACAGTTCTGATTTAGACACGGTTTTCATCTGAATGGAATGGCAACATCGTCTGTAGATGATTTCAAGTAATGCTGAACCAGCATTGCCAGATGGTATATTTCTATACCAGATTTCACAAATCTGGTATTTTCAAAAGGTGTCTGGTATGAATATTTTAGATCTGGTATATATGCCTAAATCTGGTATTTTTCTGGTATTTTCTGACTTACTGCAAATTTACTGCATTTAGTTCCACCTCTGAAGTTTGAACTTCCTCCAGCGTAGGCGTGGATTATATTATTANAATAGTGTGTTGTTTTGAAACAATAGATCTTCGAATTTGGCTTAAATATCCTCATTACAGAGAGTAAGGCGCTTGTTTTCTCTGACCAAAGAATCAAAGGCGTGTTGAGTATTTCGATCCGTTTCCCGGTTGTTCACAATCAGCTCCTTTTGCTTCTCCTGATTTTTTAGCATAAGCGCATGATCTTCTTACAAGGCCTTCAGCTTTTCAAGCAGTTCATGGTAGTTTTCATTAGAATATTATTCATCCGATTCTACAATACGATGTTTTCTTGACTCCTTCAAAAATTATTATTCGTTTTTAACAGCCTTAACCTCAGATTAAAGACTCCAAATTTGATCCTTCAAACGCTCTATCAGCTTATCTTTTTCTACTGCTGCGGATTCTAGTTCTTCAAAGTCCTTCTGTAATTTTCTATACTCCTCATGCTGGACAGCAAGCTGAAAATCAAGACTGCTAACGCGTTCCACTAGTTTGGCTTTCGCCGCGTCACTATCATCCTGCAGGAAAAGCATTAATTATTGCTAAAGAGCTTCTAGCTATTGCATCATTCGAAGCGAATCTGCCTTATGCAGTTCACTTTACTCCAAAAGAGTTTTATTTTCCGATTCTAGCTACATGATTTACTCCATACAGTCACTGTGCATGTTACGCAGCGCATCATATTGTTGCTGTAGGTGCTCAAATTTGGACTTGGCTTACTCCGTCAGTACAAGTTGTTGACCAAGTTTTTTATTAGTTTCTTAGATAACACACTAGTCTTCCGCTTACTATTGCTTCATCTTTGAGATTTTAGACAAAAGTTCTTTTTTATCTTGATAATAATCATTAAAAGCTTCCGCTTTCTGTCGCTCCAAGACTGAGATTTTTTCCAATAGTTCATTATTTTTGTCTTGGTATTATTTTAACTTGTCATACTCATTGCCGTCTTGTGCCAACTTGTGTTCTAATGCACTAATTTTGTCGGAATATTCTTGAATTACAACCTTCTGCCGTGTGGTATCTTCTGCAATCTTTCGCTCCAGAATTTGTATTTAGTCCTGGTAATACTAACATTGGTCATGATATTTTTAGTCGCCGTCCTCTATCTTGCGCTCCAGAATTTAGATTTGGTCCTGCTACTATTGACGTTGATTATTATATCTTTTCTCGCTGTCCTCTACCTTACTTTCCAGAATGGATATTTTATCCTTGTATTCCTAGTTTTAATCTTAGTATTTTACAACTTCGGCAAAATTTTTTTACTGAAGTTTTATTTCGACTTAGAGAGTTGCATTTTCTTCAGCAGCAACTCGGTTCTGTTTGATCAAAAGCTCATTCTTCTCCTATGACTCCAGTAGCTGGCCACTCAACTTTTTTTGTTGCAATTGCAGCTCATTTAACCGTTCTTAGAGTTTCTATCCTTCACTCTATGCGTCTTAAAGTGCGATACCTGCACGTTTTTCCTATCGTTCCATGGAAAACTTTTGATCTTCTAGGTCTTTCATGATTTACTTCAATTTCAAAACTTCATCTTCTTTCAGATTATTCATATCAGTTAATTTCTTATCGAATAGCGCTTTTGCCTATCTAAATTTTTCTGTCAGAACACCATTTTGAAATTTTTCCTCTTCTAGTTCGTGGTCTTTTTATTCCAATGCTCTGAGCAAGTTTTCCATTTATCCCGTTTGTTTCAATGTTCTCTCTCTTTCATCTTTCAAATCGGCTCTCATGTTTTCCATCTCAAGTTCCTTAGATCTAATTAATTGCTCGACAGATTCCGCTGCAGCTTCACTCGCCATTAGGTTAGGTTTCAGATAGCATAGTTCTGTTCCAAAATTTATCGTCCTTCGACAAGTGGCCGTTCGACCGAGGGCTGGTTCGACCCACGGCCTAGATGCGGACGGCTTGAAGTGTTGAAGGCTACGTTCCGGAAAGCAGGAATCATGATGGTCCATTACATCCAGGGCAGTGGTGGTCTTCGGCAGGCGACCCCATTGGTTGTCGGCGTTGCAGTTCTGCACGACATGGTCAGGTGATGAGCAGTGGACGCAGACTGCTATAGTCTTCGACATGAGATGGAATCGTGGCAAAATCTTTGGCAACCGTAGCAGCAGTGAGGAGGTGCAAGGTAGGAGTGTACTTTGGGTGAGACATTATTTCAGAAAACCTTGTCAGGTACTGTCGAGGAACACTCGATCGCTAAGCGCATCGCTTGATAACTGTTGTTGTTTGGATATGCGACTACATAGCTTGGGAAAAGCTTTTTAACTGAGAGGATATTTGCATTTTGGTTGGCTGGGAGGGTGATCAAGATTAGAAGATAGTCCGCGGTGTAGCTCAATAGGTACTTGCCTTCTATATAAGTGAAATCGACTATTACTTCCTCTTGGAACAAGGGTGGCTTTCTGGGGATAAGAATTTTGTATTGTGTTTTCCATTGTGTTCGTAGGTGTGCTCTGAGTTGGTAAACAGGGCCTATACTTTCAAAATTGGCTAAGTGAACGTAAGTACTTACGCTCTATTTTCTTGTCTACGATTGGTGGATTTTGCTTGAAAGGCCGTCAATGATTGGCTGATGAACTTACGATCTCTTAACTTTTTTTGAAAGTATAG